>NC_073693.1:226960686-227255091 GCF_029784155.1 Uranotaenia lowii | reverse complement strand
TCCTCCAGTGCAGTGGGGGGTTGAATAGGGAAGAGGGGGCTCTCATACATTTTGGCCCAACTCGCTCCTTTTTTCCATTGAGGAACTTGAAAATAATTAATAATTTGATTAATAACACTAGTTTACAGCATTTTTGAACTCAGTAAACTGAAGGTCATTTCCAATGTAAAATCGGGCGCTGAATTTGAAAATGAAATTCAAAAAAATCTCAGTAGAACCGTTTTTGAGCTATGCTCCAAATATGAAATTTCGAAAAAATTAAAAAAGTTCTTGTACTTAGATTAAAATGTCTCAGACGGCATAACAGTAATTTGAAATCCCTCTTTTGCATATTGAAGGTGATTAAGTTTTCTATCGATCATCTGAACACTGTTTTTGCGTTTGACCAACAGTATTGTTGATATTAGTGACGTTATGAGAAAAAAAATTATAAAAAACGAATTTTTTTAGAGAAAATTTTGTTTCAACGAAGGTTTTAGACTCGATGGTAGCATTTAAAAAATCTGATTTTCTTTTGCGCTTAAATGTCAATTTAAAACAAAGATTTCAAGTGGTTATTTATCAAAATCGGTTGAAAATTGAAGAAGTTATGGCTACTTTACCATAACTGAAAATTTTGGAGTTTTTAATAATTTAACGAACCGCAGTACACTTATCATAGTACAGGAAGAATGAAACATGATAAATCTCACTCGCTCCAAGTCAAAATTATTTATTAGCTTACCAGAAGGTCACATACCAAGTTTCAGGAAGATCTGACCATAGGGAGGGGTTGCTTAAGTCTCAAACGTGAATTAAATTTTGAGGTATTTTGCCCGGAAGGACGAAAAATACTGGTTTTTCATCAATAACTTTTTTCATCCCTAGCTGATTGTTTTTTATGGTTGATTTTCTTAAAGCCTAAGTTGAGACAAATATTTCACCTCAAGACTGTAACTCGATTGGATTTGAAACAGAAAAGTTATTGCGGTTCAAAGATTGTATTTTGGTCAAAAATTGTCGTATAAAACGCAATGGGTAAAAAGTACTCATTGCGTGTTGGACAAAATTTGCGGCCTTTGAACCGCAATAACTTTTCTGTTTCAAATCCAATCGAGTTACAGTCTTCAGGTGAAATATTTGTCTCAACTTAGGCTTTAAGAAAATCAACCATAAAAAACAATCAGCTAGGGATGAAAAAAGTTATTGATGAAAAACCAGTATTTTTCGTCCTTCCGGGCAAAATACCTCAAAATTTAATTCACGTTTGAGACTTAAGCAACCCCTTCCTATGGTCAGATCTTCCTGAAACTTGGCATGTGACCTTCTGGTAAGCTAATAAATAATTTTGACTTGGAGCGAGTGAGATTTATCATGTTTCATTCTTCTTGTACTATGATAAGTGTACTGCGGTTCGTTAAATTATTAAAAACTCCAAAATTTTCAGTTATGGTAAAGTAGCCATAACTTCTTCAATTTTCAACCGATTTTGATAAATAACCACTTGAAATCTTTGTTTTAAATTGACATTTAAGCGCAAAAGAAAATCAGATTTTTTAAATGCTACCATCGAGTCTAAAACCTTCGTTGAAACAAAATTTTCTCTAAAAAAATGCGTTTTTTATAATTTTTTTTCTCATAAAGTCACTAATATCAACAATACTGTTGGTCAAACGCAAAAACAGTGTTCAGATGATCGATAGAAAACTCAATCTCCTTCAATATGCAAAAGAGGGATTTCAAATTACTGTTATGCCGTCCGAGATATTTTAATCTAAGTACAAGAACTTTTTTAATTTTTTCGAAATTTCATATTTGGAGCATAGCTCAAAAACGGTTCTACTGAGATTTTTTTGAATTTCATTTTCGAATTCAGCGCCCGATTTTACATTAAAAATGTTGGTCAGTTAATCAAGTTCACGATTTTTTTTAAATTTTGTAAACTAGTGTAATTATATTAATCAGGGGGACTCTCAGGATTTTTTTTACTGACCTGGAAAGTAATCAAGCAAATGGATTCAAATTTGGCTTGGTAGAGGAATTTCATAAAATTAAAAAATTTGTAGTGACAGAATTTAGGAACTTTTGAAGAAATAAATACAGAGAATTATTTTAGATTAAAAGTAATATTAAACAACAAATTTTAGGACAGGATTTGAAAACAAAAAAAATAAGAAGACAATAATTAATCTCTTTGGTAAAGACTCTATCAATTTATGCAGGTGTAGCAAAGGGGGCCCCCTATATAAGAATTACAGAGTTGATTCCGCATTTTTGTTGGTATTTTTTGCCAAAACATGACAAAATGGGGCATATGAATTTGATTTGTTATAAAAAAAAAAATTACAAATCTAAGCAGAATCCAGTGATAATTCTTAAAAAAAAGGAACGACCTTAAATTTTAATTTTTTTTTTATTGAAACACGTCAGCAGCGTTGAAATCGTTCTTCAAACTAAGAAGATAGTTTTCTATCAGAGCCATGCAATTGCTTGCTGGCTTTGTCCACTTTACTTTGAAAACCAGGGTAAGTCCGAATAAATCCAAGAATCTGGGAAGACCAAAATAAATATTTAATCAATTTCTCGTATTTATTTTACAAATAATATATTTTAGGAGTTCTAAGCTTATAAACACCAGTATGATTTGAAATTGAAATATTTTATTTTATATTATTTTATTATATTATATTTTATATTTATAATTATAAATGTTAAGATTTTTGCGGCGATACTAATAACTTTATCTTAAATCTGTCGAATAAAAAAAATACAGTAGGTGATTATCAGTTTTTGAAATAAGATTTGCAGGTAGAAATAAATAAATCGTCTACAATTTTCATTCAGTACGAACTCTTTGGACAATTACAAGGTATATTGTATTTACTTAAAACTTAACCACCATTTGTGAGAAATTATGCAATTTATGAATAGGTTTTTTATAACTTTAATTATTTAAATATGTTTACATTTAACAATCCAAAATATTATCCAAGCAATATTCGAGTATTACTGAAATTTAAAAAATGATAAACAAAGTGAAAAAAACATTGAAAGAGCTTCGAAATTTTTAGCTTTTTTGAGCTTTACTAACAATTAAATTTTAAAAACAGGCAATCTTGAATGCACACTTTATAAGCATAAGGAAGCGTATGAATAATTTAAAATAAATTTTAGCTTTTCGATCATTTGTAACATTTGCGTTGGTACATACTCTCTACACTAAAGTTGCCAAATTTCCCGATTTTTTCGAGTTTGCAAATACCCGTTATTTGAACATTTTGAAAATCGAACAACTGATGTTTGTAGTAACTTAAATTGGACAAATCAGCTATACTGAGTTCCTCTTATTAATTTTCGCTCCAATTGCAGTCTAAAATTTCATATTCGAAATAAAACGATCCATACTATAGATTCTGATGCATCTTTTATTTTAAAATTTTCCTCTATCAACCATACTGATTTCAGCATATTAAGTTTTAATTTCATTTGATATTTTATTGTGGATTTGAATGAAGTTCGATTTCAGATTTTATTTATTACTAGCTGACCCGCTGTGCTTTGCTACACCTTCCAAAATTTATTGAAATATGTAGGTCCAGTTATTTAACTTTTAATTTTTTTGCACAAAATGTTTAATGTTTCTTCGAAATTAAATTGCAACTTTTTTATTTTGAAAACTTAATTAATCTTGTCTTAGTCCTTTTTATGACTCGGGATCTCTTTGCTTCATAAGTCTATGCCAAAATATTTTGTTTGTATATGGAATCTTCGCTGTACCTTTTTAATATGGAGTGAGTCTCAAACTCTCATGGAACATTTTATGTATCAAAATAACGTAAAGGGACATTTATTTTACCTATTCGTTCTCAAATTATTATACAAATTGTGAGAGTGACTCTTTTGCCCATTCCTATATCTCTAATGGAAGGAAGGGGGTTTCATAGCATCACATCTTGTATACAAATACGATTCCATGTCATATATGGCTCCCTTCTCTATAAGTTCTCGAGATATTCAAAAAATGAAATTCAAATATTCAAAACCCTCTCTCCATTTTATATCTTCCCCAAGGTGAGATGAAGGGGTCTCGAACCATCGAAGCATCTTCTCACTTTTTATCGTTCCACTTAATGGAGGGAGAGGTGTTAAACCACTGGAAAAACATTTCTTGTGCTCGAATACCCTCTCAAGCCCAAACATTCCCATGCTAAATTCTGTTCCATTTACTCGATTGTATGATTGTTCCCAAGTCATATTTGGTTCCATTTATTAGATAAATTCTTGATTTATGCAAAACAATGGTATGTCCTATCTTCCCTAACTGTATCCCCAATTGAAGAAGAAAGAATTCGCAAAAAAAGCAAGCAACTATTTTACGTATCCAAATGCTTTCCCATGCCAAATTTGTTTCAATTTGCTCGATTAGTTCTGGAGTTATGCGAAAAAATACAAAGGAGTCCCCACCCCTCTCCTTCCCATCATCCCACTGGAAGAAGGCAGTAGTTCCAAATATACACAGAAACATTCCTTGTGCTCAAACTCCCTTCCATGCCAAATTTCGATCCATTTGCTAGGTAAGTCCCGTGTGATGTTAAAAATTGTATGGGATTCCCGCGCCAAATTTGGTTCAATTTGCTTGATAAGTTTTACAGTAATGCTGAATATTGTGAAGGAGCTCTCCCCCACTATCTATTCCCTCTCTGAAAGAAGGGAGAGGTACCTATTATCCATTGCACTATTTATCGTACCCAAATGCCCTTCCAAGCCAAATTTGGTTTCATTTGCTTGAATAGTTTTCAAGTTATGCAAATAAAAAGGCATGAAAGCCCCCCTCCCTCCTTCCTGTTTCTCCACTGGAAGGAGGGAGGGGTCTGAAATAATCATAGAACCATTTCTCTTATTCCACTACTCTCCCATGCCAAATTTGTTTCCATTAGCTTAATTAGTTCTCCAATTATGTGAAAAATTGTAAGGTAGGCCCCCTCCCCCCTTCCTATCTCCCCACTGGAAGGAGAAAGGGGAACCAAATATTTTAAAGAACATTCCTCGTACCCAAGTTTCCACCCATGCCAAGTTTGGTTTGATTTGCTCTATCAGTTCTCGAGTTATGAAGCCTTATTAGTTTTAAATGAAAGACCCCCTCCCCCCTTTCAGGGGTATGGAGGGGTCTCAAACTATTATAGGAACCTTCCCCGGTCCCCAATACCCTTTTCTACCAAGTTTCTCGCAAATCTGTTCAGTAGTTTTCGAGTCTATAGAGAACAGACAGACAGACAGACAGACAGACAGACAGACAGACAGACAGACAGACAGACAGACAGAAATTCATTTTTATATATATAGATTTGAACATTTGTGGTTGTATCCAATAAATTTTAATTGATTTCTTTTGTGTTTAATTTTTTTTTATAATAATAATTTTTTTGACTGATTGTTGAAACACTGACTACACTGTTGAAAATCTTGGAACCAACTTTTTTTCTATTGTTCAAAGCTAAAAGCCACCGAACGTCGACACTGCGACTTAATTTTCAAATGAAATTTTAACCCTTCGTTACACAAAGTAACAAAATTGCAACAATTGTTTCATGAAAAAAAAACTGGAAAATCACAACTTTTTAATGTTTTTTTTTCTTGACAAGCAAAATGAATTTATTTAAAAAAATGTCATAAAATTGAGTAGGGGAGTGTGGGGTATTATGGGCCCCTTTTTTGTTTGCTTCATAATTTCTTTATTATGAAAGATAAAAAGAAAAAAATAAATGTAAGGGCTCACAACATTTTGAAGGTTTAATAAGGCATTTTTTTTTTTGGATTTTGAAAAATGGTAAGGAATCGTGCACCACCAAATCTAAATTGTCTAGATAAGGTGCGAAGTTTATGAGTTGACCCAAAACTGAAATTTTTTTGTTCATTTAGTTACTTTGTTTATTTGTTTATTTGTTTATTTGTATAAAAAATCAACGGATCACATGTACTTTATAGCAATTTCAGATGAAGAAATAAAAAACTGTGTTCTGTTTGATCGAATCATTCCTAAAACCTGACTCGCGAACGTTTCGGCAAAATTCATTATATAGAATGGACAAAATATTTTCCAAAACTCTTGATTTGGCATCAGGAAACATTACAGATAGGGAAAACTTTTTTAAATTCTGAATGTGTATAAAAACACCAAAATAAAGGTGGCTAAAGATACCCCAAAAGCTATGATTTGCAAATTGTTTGCATTTGTGTTTTTGTGGTTTTATTTATGTTTCATCAAATTTCCTTTTCCACGTGAAAGAATATGACAAAACCAAGATCATATGCGTATAAACATATTTTTTTCATGAACTTTAGGCTTCAATCGATACAATTGGCGGATACTTGATTAATAATATAAGATTTTTTTTTAATTTTTTAAGCTTGATAAATAAAAGAAGCATATGAGTCGTATTCAAATCAACAGCATATAGAAAAATTTGCTTACGCAAAGCGACGACCATGACAGTTAGATTGAGATTTTTATCTCAACACACATCTGATATATTTATATTGCCTCACATTTCCCCATGGCCCAAGTTACCTCATTATCTCCATTCAATTATGAAAAAAATGATGATGGTTATGAAATATATCCACAAACTCAACTAAATTACTCTTATAAAATGAACAGATCTTGAAATTCAATTTATAAAGTTTAACATGAACTAAACAGTCAAATCTCGTTTAAAGTTTTCCAGCAATTACAGCTCCCAGCATCTCACCGACAACTTGATTTGCAAAACAAATTAACAATTAGGTAATTTGTTAATTTTTTTTCTGGATTTCCGTTTTTTAGAGAACAGGTCAAATCAACTCCGAAATGGTGGCTACAGAGAACAAAAAAGTGATGAAATTGGATGGAATTGTATCGTAGAAACCCGTTTGAATGTTGTTTGAAATGGCAAATGTTAAAAAACTAGATACAAATTTTGACCATTCCAACGTTCCTTACCATGGAGTAATTGAGAATTTTTTTTAAATTTTTTAAGGATGATAACTTAAATAAACATATGATGCGTATCCAAGTCAACAACATATAGAAAAATATGCTTACGCAAAGCGACGACAATGACAGTTGGATTGAGATTTTCATCTCAACTTACATCTGAGATATTCAGAGTGGCCCACGTTTCCCCAAGGCCCACGTTACCTCACTCTTCCCTTTAAACTGTAAAAAAAATGATGATGGTTGTGAAGTTGATCAATAAACTCAACAAAATTACTCTTATCTTATCAAATACCTTATAGCAGAGTCTTATAAAATAAATTGATCGTTGAATTCAATTTAAAAAGTTTAACCTGAACTAAACTGTCAAATGTTGTTTTAGTATTCCAGCAATTACAGCTCCCAGCAACTCATCGATAACTTGATTAGCAAAACAAATTAACAATTATGGATAACCATATTTTGCTTTAATTTTTTTCTCGATTTCCGTTTTTCTAGAGAATAAGTCAAATCAACTCTGCAATAGTGGCTCCAGAGAGCAAAAAGTGATGTAATTTGATGGAAATGCATCGTAGAAACCCGTTAGAATGCTGTTTGAAATGGCAAATGTTTGAAAATATGATAAAAATTTTGACCATTCCAACGTTACTTACCATGGAGCAATTGAGAGTTGTATAATCTTATTTTGATCGCAGCTGGGATATATTCTTATTTAATTTTCGGCATATTCGGCGAGTTAGAAATTCAAAGTAGAATAATGTTTAGATAGAAATGAAAGTATTGATAGGTGGAAAGAAATTGAATAGTTGGTGAAAATCTTATCCATACTTTCATCTCTATCTAAACATTATTCTACATTGAATTTCTAACTCACCGAATATGCCAAAAATTAAATAAGGGGTGATTGAGAATTGAAACAGTGTGATGGTGGCTCCAGAGAGTTATGTTCATGTAGGTTTGTAGTATGCGTATGAATGGATTTTTAAGAGTGCAAAATTTCTTTCTAATGAAACTATGGTGCATGAATCATTTGTTAAATCAACTAGATTCGGACAAAAAAAAATCAAGAATGAGTACCGTAAACTGGGGGAACTTTGATCACCGGGGTAACTTTGATCAACATGAAATTTTTGCAGATTACCAAATTAAAATATCTTAAAACTATTTTCTCTGTTAAAAAGCTAATAAATGGTGATACGGTCAAAATTTGGTCAATTTCAACTTGGCGTATTTCTTTCAATTTTGCATTTAAAAAACCTGAACACCCCTCATTTTGAAGGTGTGTGTGTGTAGAATGTTGCTGATATATCTGCTATCATTGATAATGCTTTATACTCCTTACCTCAGTAATGATTTTATCATATTTAAGTGTTACAAAAATGCAACTCCTTAGAAAATATTCGAAAATGAATTAGAAAAGTGATCAATGTTCCCCCAGTTTACGGTACCATAAAAAGATAAAAGATAAAAGATAAAAGGCGTGGATTGGTGGTATATGTTTAAAATGGTTCTTCAAACATTCTCAAAAAGTAAAAAAAATATTCGACTAAAATTCCATGAACATATTTATAACCAACAAAATTTAATCTGTTCAAGAATTTATGGTGTCGTTCCACTAAGATTCCAGCATATCGTTAACAACCGCTCACATCTACTATTTGTTAGTTGTGAAAAGTTGAAAGAGCCCTCATGGCTGGTACTGCTGCTCGTTCTTCAACTACTATCTTTTGGTTGAAATGAATCTTCCACTACAACTACTGGTCTATAATTTAAGTGGCACAATGAAAAGACAACCCGCTCTTCTCAGGAAAAACCAACGCCAAGCACTCGCCCTTTCTAAGCCGGATGAATGAATGGCCAAACGCCGACCGGAAACCGCCACATGCCTATGAATGGAGGCAGTCTGGCTTGGGTCCCCGATAGAACAAATCCAAAACCAAACCAACCGGAAAGAAATAGTGGAGGATATTTTTCTTGAGCCCGCACTGCAACCGAAAAAACCAAAGACGAACTGTGACTGCAACGTGATGGGCGACGACCTCGTTTTCTCTTGGTTCATGGTGTAGCAATTTGCGGTCCAAACTTCCTTCCACAAATAATGACCCTGCCGGTGTATGTGCAGCAAAATGCGTTCAACTCTCCGGGTCGTCGTCGTTGTCGGACGCTGAAACTTGAAGCAGCTTCCGTTTTTCTCCCACTGAAGCCGGAAATGCCTCGACGAGCGAAACTGTGCCATCTAGAATGCATTATGTTTCCGGTGTCCGCTGCATTCAATCTCGGCCTGACCTGGCCATCGTGGTAGGAAACGAAAATTGTTGCTGATACTAAGTGGATTTCCTCCTTTGAATGATCTTTGCTCACTTTTTAAAGCATTTTAGCCCTCTAGGGTGCAACGGTAACTAAGGAGCAATGAATCGGTTTCAGTGTTGATTCTTTTTAGAAAAACCGTTAGAAGTTCGTCTTAAAGACACTCAAGTACTTTCAACTATGTGCATAATGAAATCCAATTTAAAAATATATTATTTCTCATCAAATCCACATCAAATGGATAACTGTTGAGTCATTAAAATAGGGTAGTAGCATGAAATGACGCAAACTTTTTTTCGTTGAAAGATTGATTTCGTTCGTAGTTTTGAAGTTCAAGTAAAAGTAATTCATACAAAGTTAACTAAAAATGATTAAAGTGTCAAAAATTTCCAGAACCTTGTTTGACAGATAGCACTTATGCCGCAACAAATTAGATCGGAGAAAAAAAGAAAATCAGTTCAATTTTCACCCGTTTATCAGGAGGATTGGTCCAGAAACGGATTCTGTTTTGATCCGCAACCGCGCGAAAAGGAAACAGTTTTTCGGCGATGCAAGCCCTGTCAAGAAAAACTGGCTGATTTCGTATTAAAATCAAACCGAATCGGAGTCATTACGTTTAATTTTGATATTAATCGATCAAATAAGACGCTGAATGCGCATTCTAACAATTCAACACATAACACAAAAAATGGCTTAACCATGGGTTCTATGGTTTTGCGGATAATTTTTTTTTTAATTTTATTTATGCGTTAAAAAGGCATGAAAAAGTTTACGGAAATGATTTTTTAATGCACTAAACAACGATTTTAAAATTTTTTTCGCAGAATATCTAGTACACTTAAAATCGCTTACAACCAAAGTTTCACAGGACTGGTTTGGATATTCAAGAATGCAATCTGTTCTTAAATATAACATGTGCTGGAACATTAATCAAAGCAGAACAATTAAACGAGGTAGAGGTTAAAAGTTGCTGTGAAAGTATAAGAGAAGCATGGTTATTAGACCGCTGCAAGCTTGGAAATTTCAAATTCTTAAATTTTAAAACCTGGTTATTTTCGCTGTCAAAAATAACAACAAAAATTTTAGAAGCGATCCATCCAGTCCTGAATTTGCGCAACGTGTTTTTATTTTGTATGTAAATTTGTAAGGGAAAACAAAATTTTTCATTCAAAAGTCGCCAGAGATGTTCTGAAAGTTTAAAAAAATATGACTCTGGATGAAAAATATTCTTTGATTCTTGCAGTACAATTCATGTGAGCAAAACACACATCTAACTTATGCCCCAGAAAAGATGTTAAACATAATCTATTTATTTAATATAATTTTTTATTCAACTTTTTATGACTACTTATTTAAAAGCTGTGTTACCGTAGGATGTGAATAAAAATCTCAAAAAACTGCTTTGCATAGCCAAGTATATATTAGTTTATATCACCTTTGCAAAAACATTTCATGAAATAATTAAAAGCTCTAGCAAGCATAGTCTACCATTTTAAATACATTTCAAAGGATTAAGATTTTTTATTTTAAAATGGTTATAACCTGTTTCATTAAATGCTTAGATGCTTATCACGTTTTTGAAAAATTAAGCTTGAAAATAGTGAAAACAAAAAATTGGAGACCAACTTAATTTCAAGCTTATTTGAATTTTCAGCATGATTTTTCCAAAAACTCGAAACAAAAACTTCAAATAATTATGAACCGAAAAGAGCACTTTATTAAAGAATCCTTAACAAAAATTTCTCATCCAAATTGCGAATCATTTGGTCTCTCTTCAATTATTTATTTTTAACTAGCTGATCCCATACGAACTCCGTTTCGCTTTAAACTTGGAATATGTTATAAACAGTTTATATGGAAGTCAGTTGCCAAGCATTTTCCAGATGCACTTCCGAATACATTGCTAAGTAATAATCGCAAAAATATTAGACGATCACTTTTCTGTCGTCTGCTACTTCATTTGAAATCATGAATCAATTGACCGTGGCGAAAACCCCCGTGTATAAATTTCGACTCGATCGTTGCATAACAACGCTATTATTGCCAAAAAATAAACCCCTTTTGGTGACCTCTTATACAATCATTGATATCTGAAATCGATTACCCTTCCCTCAAAACTTCCGTATGCAAATTTCCTAAGCAATCCATTGCATAATTACGTCAATATGGCCAAAAACAATGGAAATTTAATTAATGTGGACGACTCCTTTCGTCGACCCCTGGCAAAACATTTTTTTTTTTTTTAAACGAACACAATCACATACAGGATCTCAATGAAACATGATGTTTCCTCGAAGAGATTCCTTTTTCCTAACTCTAAGCGTACATCTTTCGAGGATATGATGGCTAGCATCTTACAAATGCTACAATCACCAACCCACCGAAAGTGCACTATGTATGCCGTGACCGGGATTCGATCTCATACCCCCTGGCTTAGAAGACATGAAACCTATCCTCTACGCCTTGAGCAGCGGCTAATAGACAATTTGACATCTGAAATCGATTGCCCGTCCCTGAAAACTACCGTGTGCAAATTTTCATCCCAATTCTATGCATAATAACGACGATATTGCAAAAATATTGAAAGGTTTATATGGACGACCCCCTTTGCCGATCCCTTACACTGAATTTAATACCTGAAATCGATTACCCGTCCCTCAAAACTCTTGTGTGCCAATTTTCATCTGAATCCGTTGTATTATTTTTATTTATTTATTTTATTTACATAGTATAACGTCTCACGACATAACTTGACGAACATAATTCCTATAATTCACTCGGTCCAAGGCATCCGTTCTCCAATTTCTCGGGCACCCCACGTTCGCCAGATCACGCTCCACTTGGTCTAACCACCTCGCTCGTTGCGCCTCCGCTCGTCTTGTTCCTACCAGATTCGTAGCGAACACCTGTTTTGCAAGACAGTCGTCCGGCATTCGCGCAACATGTCCCGCCCAGCGTATCCGGCCAGCTTTCACCACCTTCTGGATACTGGGTTCGCCGTAGAGTCGCGCGAGCTCGTGGTTCATCCTTCGCCTCCACACTCCGTTCTCCTGTACGCCGCCAAAGATGGTTCTTAATACTCGTCGCTCGAATACCCCGAGTGTACGCAGGTCCTCCTCGAGCAATATCCATGTCTCGTGCCCGTAGAGAACAACCGGTCTAATGAGCGTCATATACAGGTTACACTTCGTGCGAGGGCTAAGTCTTCTCGACCGCAGTTGCTTGTGGAGTCCATAGTAGGTACGACTTCCACTGATAATTCGCCTCCGGATCTCACGGCTGGTGTCATTGTCTGCGGTCACCAGTGAGCCGAGATAGACAAAGTCTTCGACTATCTCCAGCTCGTCGCCGTAGATCGTGACCTTGTTATTACTGGACAAGCGGGTTCGGTCGGTCTCGGATCCGCAGGCCAACATGTACTTCGTCTTGGACGTATTAATCATCAACCCAATCCTTCCTGCTTCGCGTTTCAGTTTAAGGTAGATCTCCTCCATCGCCGCAGAAGATCTGCCGACTATATCAATGTCATCGGCAAATTAGATAAGTTGACTGGATCTGTTGAAAATCGTGCCCCGCATTTCGCCCACCGCTCGTCGAATAACACCTTCTAGCGCCACGTTAAACATCATGCAGGATAGACCATCGTCTTGTCGAAGCCCCCTGCGCGATTCGAATGAACTCGACAATTCACCCGAAATCCGCACACAGCACTGCGTTCCATCCATCGTCGCCTTGATCAGTCTGATCAGCTTCCCGGAAAAGTTGTTCTCGTCCATGATTTTCCATAGCTCGTTACGGTCGATCGTGTCGTATGCGGCTTTGAAGTCGATGAATAGATGGTGCGTAGGGACTTGGTGTTCCCGGCATTTTTGGAGGATTTGCCGTAATGTGAATATCTGGTCCGTCGTTGGCCATCCCTCCATGAAGCCGGCCTGATGGCTTCCCACAAATCTGTTTGCTTGTGGCGTTAGGCGGCGAAGTAGGATTCGGGACAACACTTTGTAGGCGGCATTGAGGACAGTGATCGCTCGGTAGTTCTCACAGTCCAATTTGTTGCCCTTCTTGTAGATGGGGCATATTACCCCCTCCTTCCACTCCACCGGTAGCTGTTTTATGTCCCAGATCCGGACTATCAACCGGTGTAGGCAATCGGCCAACTTGTCCGGACCCATTTTGATGAGTTCAGCTGCGATACCATCCTTCCCAGCCGACTTGTTTCTATTTAGCTGGCGAATGGCTTCCTTAACTTCACTCATCGTTGGGAGTGGCTCCTCTTCGTCGTTGGCTACGCCGGCGATGTACCTTCCCCCACCGTCTTGATCTCCTGCATGTGCGCCGTTCAGGTGTTCATCGAAGTGCTGCTTCCACCTTTTGCTCACCTCATGATTGTCCGTCAGGATACCCCCGTCCTTATCCCGGCACATTTCGGCTTGCGGCACGAAGCCTCTGCGGGATGCATTGAGTTTCTGATAGAACTTTCGTGTTTCTTGGGAACGATGCAGCTGCTCCAGCTCCTCGAGCTCCTCCTCCTCCAGGCGGCGCTTTTTCTCCTGTCGGTGATTTTCCACATTTCGACGGGTGCCTCTCTGCACTACTGCCGCCCGCGCGGCATTCTCTTCGTCCATCACCCTCCTACACTCCTCGTCGAACCAGTCGTTCCGTCGAGTTCGCTCCACATAACCGATGACGTTCTCCGCAGCACTGTTGATGGCTGTCTTGATGGTATCCCAACAGTCCTCGAGAGGGGCTTCGTTAAGCTCGCCCTCTGCCGGCAGCGCTGCTTCGACCGATTGCGCGTAGTCTGCCGCGACCTCAGGTTGCTTCAGTCGTGCGATATTTAACCGAGGCGGGCGCCGGTTTCGTGTGTTGTTCACTACGGAGAGTTTTAGGCGCATCTTCACCATCACCAGATAGTGATCCGACTCGATGTAGGCGCCTCGACAGGATCTGACGTCGATGATGTCCGAGAAGTGCCGGCTGTCAATCAAAACGTGGTCGATCTGTGTTTCCGTTTGGTACGGTGATCTCCAGGTGTACTTGTGTGGGAGGCGGTGCTGGAAAAAGGTACTACGTACGGCCATTTGTTTGGAGGCGGCGAAATCAATAAGGAGCCATCCATAAATGATGTCACGCGTTAGGGGGGGAGGGGGGTTTCAATTTTTGTGACAATTTGTGACATGAGGGGAGGGGGGGGTCTGCTTGAGCGTGACATCACCTACCATTACAAAAAATCAGCAAAACAATAACAAATAATTTTATCCTAAACTCAATAAAACTTTACTTGCACCATTCATTTAATGAATAATAATACTCACGTAATCACTTTTGGTAAATTTTACGAGCATAAGAAAGTTCACAAGAACATCTTTCACTGCAACACTCAGGAAAGTCTGTTCCATTAAAATTGTGGCAAAACGTGAACAGGATTGCTTGGCTATTCTAACCTGTGGAGAAGATTTGGATTGCGAATGGATTGAAGAAGAGGAACTAGATTTGGTTGGTTTCAACATCGTCGCTGATACTGCAGCTACTGCCTCGACTTTCCCGGCTATTGATATGGAAAATCATCAACATAATCCTTGGACTCATGATTGAAAACCAACCTGACGAATTGTTTTTAGCGACCTTTTGCATCCCGGCAAGTACACGGCAACGCAAAATGACGCAAAAACCAAATTGCACTGAAAAATGAGAAAGTCATCATACGTCCTAAATTCAAATCATTATGTAAAAGTTATTTTATGATAAAATGAAACCAATTTTTTACCAAAGATGAAGTACATGCTTATCAATCGTTTGCAGCAAATAACTCAGTTTTGTTTATATTGGTTCATACGACCTAATCAAAACAAACTCTAGAAATGTGTTTTAAGCAATGATTAAAGGCTTGTTAAAAATGGGTAACCTTTTTTTCAATTCTTTAAATAAACCCGATGCATTTAAAAAAGCAACATTTTTAATCAAATTTCTAAAGGGTTGAAAATTTTTATCCAGGGGGGGGGGGGTAAGGAAAACGTGACGTAATACAAAAGGGGGGTTACGGAATTTGTGACAATATGTGACAGAGGGGGGAGGGGGGGTAAATTTTTTCCAAATTTTGCGTGACATCATTAATGGACAGCCCCTAAGTCTGAGGCCGTTTTCGTTGGTCAGCTGGTGCTCACTGAACCTTCCAATTGTCGGTTTAAATTCCTCCTCCTGGCCGACCTGAGCGTTAAAATCCCCGATGACGATCTTGATATCATGTTTTGGGCAACGGTCGTATTCACGCTCCAGCTGCGCGTAAAATTCGTCTTTGTCGTCACCGGTACTTCCGAGGTGAGGGCTGTGCACGTTGATGATGCTGATGTTGAAGAACTGGCCCTTGATTCTCAACCGGCACATTCGTGAGTTGATCGGTCACCACCCGATCACGCGCTTTTGCATCTTTCCCATCACTATAAAAGCTGTTCCAAGCTCGTGTGTGTTGCCGCAGCTCTGGTAGATGGCACGACCATCTGGATACGTTCGTACCGTGGAGCCCTTCCAGCATACCTCCTGCAGCGCTACGATGTCGAATTTGCGGCTCTTCAATTCGTTGGAGAGCACGTGGGTACTGCCCACAAAATTTAGAGATTTTTTTTTGTGATGGTCCCACAGGCCCATTTGGGTCCTTCCTCCACCCCATACGCTTCTTTAGGAGTGGAAGGGACTATTTATCCTCTGGATAATTGTTTACATTATTCGATCAATTCCTGTACGACTTTGTTTGTCTTACTCCCGCGTTTGTCCATCACCGTACATTTTATTTTTATCTGATACTTCTTCAGATCTTCATCACATCCATATGATCCTTTTTTAGGATTGGTCATTGTTTCAGGTTGACTGTTTAACATATTGTATTGTCAGTTTCTTAAAGACATTTAGGTTCGAACTGTCTTTGGTGTTCAGCGGCAGGTTATTATACATCTTCAGTCCGTTGTAGAAAACAGAACGTTTGGTCATCTCTTTTTTCGTGTTTGGTAATCTAAAATCTTGAGCTCTTCTTGTATTGTATCTGTGTATATCGATACCATACTGCGGACCGTCCAATAAATAAGATGGTAACATTCCTTTCTTCATTTTGTGTATGAAAATCAAACTTTTGTACGCAATTCTCTGCTTAACTGTCAACCATTGCAGCATATCAAGCATAAGAGCACTTGGAGTATATCGATTGCATCGTAACACTACTCGCATTATCTTGTTTTGTATTCTCTGCAGCCTTTTCGTTTGTGTATCTGATGCATGAAGCAATATGGTAACGCAATAATCGAAATGTGGCATAATAACAGATTTTACGTAGATAATTTTTGACCAGAAAGTCATATATCTGCTTATCCGACAAAGTATTCCATATTTCATGGCAATCTTCTTGACAGTGTAGTCGATATGAGCTACGAAATTCAGCTTTTCATCTATTTGTACTCCTAAGTATTTAACTTGGCGTACTCTTTCGATTGCACATCCATCGATAAACAGATTAGAACTAGTTTCAGCGTTGCGATTTCCGATAACCATCCAGTTGGTTTTAGTAAGATTCAGACACAACTTTCTGTATTTCAAAAAATTAGCAATATTCTTTAAATCCGCATTAGCTTCTTGTATAACGAGTTCTAAATCATTACCGCTCCAGTAGGAGACTGAGTCATCCGCAAATAGTTTGAGACGACCGTACTGTAAACATTTTTTCATGTCATTGATGTACAAGATAAATAACAGGGGACCCAACACACTTCCTTGGGGGACACCTAAATTATTTTCTCTATATCGTGAATAAGATGATCCATACTTTGTTCTTTGCATTCTGTTCTCTAAATAGTTCATAAACCAGTTAAGAACAGTACTATCGATACCATGGCCGTAGGAACGGGGGGGGGTTTTGGGGGTTAAACCCCCCCCATGAGTGTCCAAAAAAGCAGGCGAGGTATTCTACTCTACACTCAAAATTTTAAATTCATACTCAAATTATGATAGTAGAGCAAAGATATTCAAGAGTAACTATCTGGACTAAAAACTAATACAAAAACCTCAAAAACCCATTTCAAGTACAAAATTCTGCTACAGTTTTTCAAAATTTTCTCACTTGTGCATAGAATAAGATTGTCAGATTTTTTTACAGCATGTATCCGGGCCGAACAAATGTTTTGAATCAGTGTATTCGATTTAAAAATTGTTGACCAAATCCAGGCAAAACCGGGCAATTTTGGAAAAAACCCAGAAATTACCCATAAAAAATCTAGAATGATTATTCTTTCAAACTTGATGCAAAAATTTTGAACACATAAAAAAAATTACAGTACTATTTGTTTTTTCTAAGTTTCATTTGAGAATGAGAATGAGGACAATCCCGGGCAAAATCCGGGCATTTCCAATGAAATCTGGGCAATCGGGTCGGATCGGACTTTTCCCAAATTCAATAATAAATATCCGGGCCAATCTTGGCAACCTCATCATAGAAATTCAGGTCTGAATATTAAATTTTAAATTTAACCCATTTTGGAGGTTTTGGTTCCATATTCCTATAACCAGCATTGTATTTCTACATATTTTCGTATTTATTATGGTGTATCAAGCTTGGGATTCTTGATTTTCAGTTCGAATAATCATAAGAAAGTAGGAAACCCGTGTTCGATTTCGGTTTTGCATTCATATGAAATTCAATATTTTGATAATAGTTTTCCGAATGTGGAAAAAGAAGAGATTTGTTCTATATTCAAATTCGAAGTTCTTAAATTTTTTTCTAACACAAAATTTCAACATTAAAAGCTTCTAAGAGGCTATTCAAAATTGAAAACCAGATTCAGATTCATCATTAGAAATTCTCATTTTCAATCAGATTCATAAAACAGATTAAAAATAAATGATTGAAATAATGAAGATAAGATTAAAGTAGGACTAGAGAATTTCAATAATAGATCCATGAATGAGGGCTCTAAGATTTGGCTCATGAAATTCTAATCTGGAATTAAGATTCTTAAATCGTATTTTTTGTACATTTCGAAAATCGTATAGAAATTCAGAAACAGATTCAAAGTTTAATTTTTGGATTCAGGTTTAAATTCAGATTTAAAATTCAGAAAAAAATTCAGCTTGTGAATGAGTTTTTCAATCAACATAAAATTGTTGAGAAATTCAAGAGAACATTAACTTAAAAAATTGTCAATTCAATTTCCAGATTTCAAAGTTTTTAATCAGAATTAGTATGTACACACAATTCAGCTGAAAATCACAAATATAAAGACTGTTATGCCGAAAAATAATTACATTAAATCATCCAGTCGACCCCTCTAAAAATCTCATAAAATAGAATTTGAAATAATTTTCTAAGTTTTGATTCATGCAAAATATTCCAAATTATATTTAAAAAAAATCAAACATTTATTCTTTATGAAAAATATTTCCTGTTTCAGAAACAAGAACCTGAGATAACTTAAAAATCTGCACAATTTTTTTTATTTTCATGGTGTATTGTTTAACATTATTAATATAGTAGCTTTTTTAAAGCCAAATTCCAAACTAAAATCATAAACTTAGTTCAAATTTGCATCAAGCAAATTTGATTCGTTTTTTTTTCTCTTCCTGTTTTTTTTTTTGGAAAGTTGTATTTATTTTCATCAAAGGTTAGAATTTTGGAATTTGCAAAAGAGTTTAGAAGATTGGGCTTGTTTGATTTGAGTATTGAATAAGTTTATTTTTAAGAAATTGAGGGCTACCCTAAAAAGAACTTTTTTTATGATCAAATCATACAACTTTGATCTAAAATACTTTTAAATAAATTCAAAAAAATTATCCATCGATGGAAGCAAATTTCATATTTTGTTTTTAGAGGTTTAATAAAAAAAAATAGCTCACCCTTTAGGCTAAGACCACTTATCTAAAGCTACTTTTTTTTAAAGGTTTTGTCAATGACACTTTTCCATCCTTGTGGCATTCGTGTCTTTTTTCAAGTTACCATTTCATACGTGAAATATTAATGAGTACTTAATAATGAATAATCATATAGTTACAAACATAATTTGTTTTAATTTTTTTTATTCCTGAGTTTTTAAGTAAAAAATCATAGGTAAACATTAGTCACCAAAACCCCCCCCATGAGTCGGTTCTTCCTACGGCCCTGATCGATACCAACTCTTACCAACACATCCATTAAAAGCAATCGATCAATAGTCTCAAATGCTCTCTTAAAATCAAGAAACACCGCAACAGTGTAGGTACCATTTTCGATGTTGATCTTCCAATTACGAAGTAATAAATTCACTGCAGATTCTGTTGAGTGTTGGTTCCTGAATCCAGACTGATCGGCGATAAGTACAGTACCGTTCATAATTGTATAGAAATTGGAAGCAAGCGCACTGTCACTTCGACTTTGAACTTTCATAACTTTTTACTCTGATGATATTTTTTGATCAAGTTTTTTGCGTTAGATAGATCAACTATCACACTATTATATCACACAATTTGAGCTTTCTGGAGTTTTTGTGGCCTGAGAAACAGTAATTCTACGAAAATCAGACTTTTTGGACTTTTTTCATTCAAACTGCAATATCTCTGAAACTATGCTACATTTTTTATGAAAATTTTGCACAGTGATTGTTGAAACATAAAGCTAGCATGTCTGAAGTTTTCGAAAAGTTCTATCGATGAGATCAAAAGTTACGCGAGGTGAAATATTTCAGGCATGAACCTTGAAATGCGATTTCTATAGAATTTTGGACGAATGTTCCCATAGTAAAATCATATTCTCTGTTTAACAACCAGTAAATCTATTTCAACCGAAGAATCACAACAATATCGCGAGTTTCTGATTTCAAAACACAAATGGACCATTTATTCCATTTTTTCTTTTCTTTATTGCTTTTGCCAGACATTTTTTTTTGGTTGGTGGAGGAAACGATATTGTTCTCATGAATCGTCCAAAATTCTATAGAAATCGCATTTCAAGGTTCATGCTTGAAATATTACACCTCGCGTAACTTTTGATCTCATCGATAGAACTTTTCAAAAACTTCAGATATGCTAGCTTTTTATTTCAACAATCACTGTGCAAAATTTCAATAAAAATTTAGCATAGTTTCAGAGATATTGCAGTTTGAATGAAAAAGTCCAAAAAGTCCGATTTTCGTAGAATTACTGTTTCTCAGGCCACACAAACTCCAGAAAGCTCAAATTGTGTGATATAATAGTGTGATAGTTGATCAAAAAATATCATCAGAGTAAAAAGTTATGGAAGTTCAAAGTCGAAGTGACAGTACGCTTGCTTCCAATTTCTATACAATTATGAACGGTACTGTATATCTACGGACTCAATGAATCGCAAAAACTGCCTTTTAACTGCTAACTCTAGCACGTTTTCTTGGATTTCCAACATGTTTATAGGGCGATAAAGTGATGCCTCTCGCGCATTCTTCTCTTTTTCAATAGGAACAACTGTTGAATATTTCCACGTATCTGGAACAATCCCTGATCGGAGACTTGTGTTCATAACATCTCGTAACGGATTTGCTAGTAAAGACAAAGAATCTTTGAAGACTCTCAAAGAGACATTTTCAATACCCGCAGTGGGTTTCATATTGTTAACGATTTCATCAAACTCTTGACTACTTATTGCTTCAAATGTGCGAAATTTTCCGCCGGTATAAATAATCTGCTCAATGCAATTACTGGAACTTGCCGGAATACTATCATGAATTTGCATGACACTATCGATGAAGAAGTCATTGAACTTCTGGGCAATTTCAGATTCATCTGTTATTTCAACTCCATTGAATGAAATCGAATCGGCTTTGGCACCATTTGTACTTATTAATCGTTTTATCGTTTTCCAAAGTAGGTTACCATTAGATTTGTTCTTCTCCAGTTCATCTTAAATAGATTTATTTTTTGCTTCTTTAATTTTACGCGAGTACTCATTTCTCACAGTTTTGTAATTACGCCAGCTTCTTTCACATTTGTTTCTTAAGAATTTTTTATACAGTTTGTCTCTTCGTTTTTTCATATCACTAAGATTTCTTGAGTACCATTGAGTACCAGAACCAGTACCATTAAGTACCAGTTTTTCACGAACTCTTTTTTGCTGTACAAGTGCATTAACACTATTCTTCAATAATAAATCGATACGTCTTACCAACTCATTAAAGTCTGCGCATCTCAATGTTGGCAATCCTGCCTCAAGAAGCTGACGTAATGAATTTCTGCTATAACGACTCCAATCATTTAATGTGTGGTAGGTTTCGGGTACGGCAGCATTAAGTCCTAATCCAGCATAAATGTTGACTGACTCATGGTCTGACACTCGAAAATCTGGAATGATAATCGCTTCAGCACTTTCCACATTTGTGAACACCAAGTCTATTCTAGTACTGCTGTTAGTCGTTATCCTAGTGTCTTCAGTGACAATTTGTCGAAAGCTGTTTGCCTCCATGACACGCCTCAAATCTCTACACTCAATCTCGTTATTGAAATTAATATTGAAATCTCCACAAAAGAAATTGTCGATTTCATCTATAGCAATTTCATTCAGCCAAGTATTTTCCAGAATATCTAAGAACCGAGCATTGCTTGTATTTGGGGAATGATAAATTCCTCCAACGACAATTTGCTTTTTCCCATCATTAAGTTTTGCTGCCAGAATCCAGTTCATTTCAACACATGCATTTAATACAATGTCAATTTTAAAAACATTCCGTACATACATTGTAACTCCTCCAGTATGTCTTGAGTGCGAAAAGCAGTGTATCATGGTGTAGCCCATTATATTCAATGAATTTGAATTCAAGTCTTCCGTTAGGTGAGTTTCAACTAATACTATAATTAAAGGTTTCAATTCTTGAGCTATTACGCAAATTTCGTCGAGGCTGCTTAGCAAACCGCAAACATTAAGATATAATATATCAGATGTTGATTGCTATTTGCCGTAATCGATAAACTTTCTTGCATTTGAGGCTTTCCTTTTATATATTTCACAATCATAACTCCATGCAGGGTGACAAATATCAACTTTTTTCTCCAAGTCTAACTTCACTGTACTATTATGATTTATAAAATTTATACACTTTTCACATTGTGCAGTGCACTCATTTGTATTGTGACCTTCGCCGCACTTGGCACAACGGATTGACTCTTTGCAGAACTCAGCTTTGTGACCAAAATTCCAACAATTATAACAACGCCGAACATTAATGTCTTCAAAAAGTTTACAACGTTCCCAACCGATATTTACTCTACCTCTATTTGTAAGTTTATTAAACGTTTCCGAATCAACTTCCATAGTAGCAATCATCGGATTATACTTCCATTTCTTATTGTTTTCAATATGAACTACCTGAATTTCAGAGTCTGGCAAACTGTTTTGTTTTTTAAACATTTCTACAAAAAATTTATCATCAAAATTATCCTCTTCTGCAAATCCCACAACTTTAATCTTAGGTTTTGCAGGTTGTTTTATATCTATTGAATACTTCTTTCCTAAAACTTTCAAAGCATGTGCCATAAAAGTCTGTGCCTTTTCCTTCGTCGCACATCACCAAAACTTCTGCTGTTGATTCAATGTAACGAACTGATATTACACCCAAAGCTACCGGATCAAATGAAGATTTCAAATCTTTACGCGTTACATCAATATTTTGTTCTTTAATTGGTTTGAAACGAACTGTTTCCTCCAATTTAGCTAAAGAAGTATTTTGGCTTATGCTATTTTTGTCAGCGTTATCACGTTTGGCCGAATTTCTATCATATGGCACTTGCTTATTAACAAATTTTGACACTACCGGTGTTTGTGCAGTTTTAAATACTTTAGAGTAAGACAATGTTGGAGTTTTTTCATTATCACTTAATTTTCTTTTTTTGGAAGTCGAACGTAAAGTATATCTGGCAACTTCAACCTTATTATTATTAGTTGATCCAGAAAATGGTTTCATTTCCTCACGCACAATATTCTGAATCTGTTTCTTTAAGTCAGACGAAACTATCATTTGCTTATTCATCTCATCGATTTTCTCTTTTTATATTATTTATCATATCAACCAAGTTATTAGCATTACTATTCACACCAGAATCAATCAAACATTCATCACACACAAAAACAAATTTTTTTATTTTTCGAACTAATTCATAATTTTGACACACCGTGTGCGTCAAGCACGTGATGTGAAAAGCTTTCTTGCAACTTCCAAAACAGAGAGCTTGTTCATCCGTCGTTGTTATTCTCCCACAGCACTGAGAACACAACGCGGAACTCACTCTCGCGCATTCATCCATCTCCACGCATACAATCTCTTGCATACCAATCGAGACGGCCGGGCCGCTCGCTTAACACACTTCGACAACGCAGATATGATCTTTCACAGACGCATACAAAAAACAATAACATAAAAGAATACTTATCGACGGTTCAAAATGGGTCTATCCTAGACGGTTCACAATAGGCAATTTGAATCACTTTGCCCGGGTTCTTCGTGATGATTTTTCGATGTCATCCGATGAAATCAGGTGGCACAACGGTTAATCACTTTGAAGAGCACTTATACTTCGACACCACACTAGTGTTTCACATGTAAAATAAATTTCAACTGTGCACACGAAATATAAGTCGACATCTTCGACTGTCGACAGTTTAAAAATGAGATCGGCAGTTCCATGTTCCAAGTTTCCAATCGCTTGTCCCTTTTCGTCGCGTGGGTCTTTGCCGATTTCCATCCGAAATTTGTTGTTCGTTGTTCGTTGCTTATGTTTTTTGTAGTCACAGGCTCCCAAGGCCCGCAGCTAACCCCACTATCTCGCAGGAGGACCGCCGTGATGTTGCTGTTTTGGGTCCCGAACACCACCAGGACGCTGTTGCACTCCGCACGCCGCCCCTGACATGGAGAACAGACGCGTACGAAGCCCCCTGACTCAGTCTGCATGCGACCAAAGCATCCACCGGGGTTGGGTACCCGATCTCCGCTAAGGTTGCTCGCACCCCAGCTAGCACCACGGGGAGGTAGAGAATCGGAGTTGCAGAATCCGTTGTATAATAGCTACAATATCGCATTAACAGTGAACTGTTAATATGGACGACCCCTTTGGCCGACCCCTGACTTTAATGTGGATAAGTGAAATCTAGTGTTTGTCCCTTATAACTCCTATGTGCAAATTTTCATCCCAATCCGATGTGTGAAAACGTTAATATCACTAAGATATTGAAAGTTAATATGGACGACCCCTTTGGACGACCCCTGACTCCGCATTTAGCATCTCGAATTGATTGCTCGTCATTCAAAACTACTATGTGCAAAGTTTCATCTCAATCTAATTTATAATAACGCCAATATCGCAAAAACAATAAACAGTCGATATGGACGACCCCTTTTGCCGACCCCTGACCCAAAATGCAATGCCTGAAATCGATTGCTCGTCTTTCAAAACCATCATGTGCAAATTTTCATCACAATCCGACGAAAAATAACGTCAATATCGCGAAAACAATATTTGTCTTGTATGGACGACCCCCTTCAGAAGGTGTCATCCGAAATTTTGAAAACATTTTTCATCATTCCTGGTCCTAATAAGCATCCATGCCAAATTTCAGCTCTCTAGCTCTTAAGACAGCTGAGCCCATAGAGGACAAACAAACAAACAAACAAACAAAAAAACAAACAAACAAACAAACAAACAATCACTTCCATCTGTACCGTTGAGCCGTCAACACGTATGCCGGAGCATCGTATCGTTGCTGTGTACCTGCAGGAACATTTTTACATTATTTATTTTTTCCTTACCTGTTTTTCAATCAGCACTTCTCAGTGCTAAAATTATTTTTATTTTCTTTTATTCATATTTTTCTCTTTTCTTTCCAGCATGGGGAAGTCATCGGCCGGATCAAGGGCCGGAAGAAAACGGATTGCCGAACCTAATTCAGGTCCATCGCCCAAAAAAGTTGAAATTTCCAATTCATTCGATGTCCTTCATAACATAGGTGGTGAGGAAATATTCATATTTAATTCTGATAAGAGTACTAAGAAACCTTCTTCTTCTTATACTCTTAAAAACGAAAAGGTTCCACAAATTACGGTCACGATTCCTGACTTCAATGCCTTTCGAAAAGAAATCGTCACTTCCGTCAAGGATGTGAAGATTTCTTTTCAGATCGGTCGAAGGGGAACTGCTCGTATTTTGGCGGAATCTTTTAATGATTTTCAAAAAATTTTAAATTATTTGAATAATAAAAAACCATCAATTTTTTACTTACGACACTAGAAGTGATCGTCCTTTTAAAGTTGTACTTCGTGGTCTCACCGGCGATAAGACACCGGATGAGATCACAACTGAATTAAATTCTTTGTTAGGTTTTTCTCCGATTCAAGTAATTCAAATGAGGAAAAGAACCAACACGAATAATATCAGTAGTGTTGGTTTTGCTCCTGAGCTTTATTTGTTCCATTTTAAAAAGGATCAAGTTAATAATTTGCAAATTCTTGAAAAGGCTCGTCTTATGTTTCATTGTCGAGTCAAATTTGAACCTTTTCGAAAATCTTCTACTAATTTTCTACAAAATATTACGCAATGTCGTCGTTGTCAAGCTTTTTGTCACGGCACTAAAAATTGTAGAATGAATGCCAGATGCATGCTTTGCGGCTCATTCGATCATGAAAAATCTAAATGCCTTTTTGGTGGTGATAAACCACAAACAGAATTTTTCAAGTGTGCAAATTGCGCAGGTAATCATTCCTCGAATTCGCTAGACTGTCCCATCAGGGCAAAAATTATTGCTTCTAGGAAAAATCCCAAAGTTTCCAGAAAAGTTTCCTCTCCTCCTTCCTCTTTTTCGTCTTCACACGTCGGGCCGGCAAACAACCTGCCTGTTCGCGGTCAGCCTCGGCCTACATTGGAATCACGGCAGGGTAATACCCGAAATGATTTTAATGTTACCTGTGCTGAATCTGCGCCACAGACTCGTTGTTTATCGTTCTCAGAGGTGGTTGAAAATGGGTTTCCCTCTTCAGGTTTAACTAATAAAAATGGGAAAAAACCAAGTCTCAACGTTCATGCGAAGGCTTGGGAAAATCCCCGAAATTCAAATACTTGTTCTTCTCCTTCATTTTCTGATCCTAACAATTTTGTTGATTTGGGTGAGATTACTGAGGAAAAATTAAAATTTTTGCATCAAAATTTAATGGAAATGATGCAACTTATGTTGAAAGCAAATTCAATGTTTGAAGCTTTCCATACTTCTTTTAATTATGCTAGTAAAATTATTATGACTTTACGATTCCCTCATGGATCCAAATAGATGTTTAAATATTATGAATTGGAACGCTAGATCTTTGCTGGCTAACCAAGATGAATTCTTTTTATTTTTGAAAACTCAAAACATACATATTGCTGCCATCACTGAAACTTTTTTAAAGCCGGACAATAACTTGAAAAGCAATGCTTTCTTTAAAATTTTGCGAAATGATCGACTTGATCGACAAGGTGGGGGTGTAGCTATTGTCATCAATAGTCGTCTCAAATTTAGACTTCTTCCTTCTTTCAATACAAATGTCTTAGAAACAATTGGAATTGAATTAGAAACTTCTATGGGGAAAATTATAATTATTGCCGCATATTTGCCTTTTCAATGCAGCGGTGAACAGAAAATTTTTTTGAAGGGAGATTTACAAAAACTCACCAGAAACAAATCTAAATTTTTTATTATTGGTGACTTTAATGCAAAACACCGATCTTGGAATAATATTTCATCAAATTCAAATGGGAATATTTTATTTAATGACTGCTCTGCAGGTTATTATACTGTTGAATATCCTAATGGGCATACTTGTTTTTCTTCGATTAGAAATCCTTCCACAATTGATTTGGTTCTAACGGATTTAGGCGAGCAATGTAGTCAATTAGTTACTCATGCGGACTTCGATTCAGACCACCTTCCAGTAACTTTTTCTTTATCCCAAAGTCCCATTGAAAACCCTTTAAAATCAACTTTTAACTTTCAAAAAGCTGACTGGGAGCGATATAGGAATTTTATTGAACGTAATTTAGATGTAAACGTTCCACTGAATTCAATTGAAGATATTGATTTGGCTGTAGATAATTTGACAACTTCAATAGTCAATGCTAGAGCCGCTTCAATACCTAAAGTTAAACATAAATTTAATCAACCTTTAATTGATGATGATCTTCAGTTTTTGATACGACTGAAAAACATTCGTCGACGCCAATATCAACGTACTAGGGATCCTTATTTGAAATTTATTTATTGCGACCTTCAAAAAGAGATCAAACGTCGTTTAAATTTCATCCGTAATGAAAATTTTGCTAAAGCAGTAGAGGACATAAAACCCTACTCAAAGCCGTTTTGGAAATTAACTAAAATTCTGAAAAAGCCCCAGAAGCCAATTCCTACTTTGAAAGATGGGGATAAACTTCTTTTAACTAACGCAGAAAAAGCTCAAAAATTGGCCCAACAGTTTGAGTCTGCTCATGATTTTAATTTAAACGTTGTTAGTCCAATTGATGCTCAAATTTCCCTTGAATTTGATGATATTTTTTCTAAGCAAAATGTATTTGAAAGTTCCTGTGAGACAAATATTGATGAACTTAAATTGATTTTCAAAAAATTTAAAAATATGAAAGCTCCGGGGGAAGATGGGATTTTCTATATTCTTATTAAAAAGTTGCCTGTAAGCACTTTAAATTTTTTAGTTAAAATCTTCAATAAATGTTTTCACTTGGCTTATTTTCCCAATAAATGGAAAAATGCCAAAGTAACTCCAATTTTGAAACATGGAAAAAGTGCTTCAGAGCCTTCAAGTTATCGACCAATTAGTTTGCTTCCTTCTTTAAGTAAACTATTTGAGAGAGTTATTTTGAATAGAATGATGATTCACATTAATCAGAATTCTATTTTCCCTGATGAACAATTTGGTTTTCGTCATGGACATTCTACTACACATCAACTCTTGAGTGTAACTAATATGATTAACGCTAGCAAATCTGAAGGTTATTCAACTGGTGTTGCTCTTCTAGATATTGAAAAAGCTTTTGACAGTGTTTGGCACAAAGGTTTAGTAGCTAAATTAGGTCGATTTGATTTTCCTGTATATCTCACCAAAATTATTCAAAATTACTTGACATGCCGAACCTTACAAGTAAGCTATCAACATTCATGCTCTGAAAGGACACCCATTAAAGCTGGTGTCCCTCAGGGTAGTATACTTGGGCCAATTTTATACAATATTTTTACTTCTGATCTTCCTGATGTACAAGAAGGAAAAGGTAGAAGATTGTTTGCTGATGATACTTTGCTTTCAGCCAAAGGTCGAAATTTACGGGTGGTACTCAATAGAGTGCAACAAAATTTAAATTCTTTTTTGAATAACTTGAAAATGTGGAAAATTTCTCCTAACGCTTCCAAAACTCAACTTATTTTATTTCCCCATAAGCCAAGAGCAATTTTTTTTAAAACCAAATGAAAATCATTTCATAACTTTTAATGGGTTTCATTAAAATGGTCTGATCACGTGAAGTACTTGGGACTCACAATTGATCGGAATCTTACTTTTAAAAATCACATTGAAGATATTCAATCTAAATGTAATAAATACACTAAATCTCTTTATTCTCTCATCAACAGAAAATCCCGACTTTGCCTGAAGAATAAGATGCTTATTTATAAGCAGGTTTTCCGACCAGCGATAATGTACGCAGTTCCGATTTGGTCTAGCTGTTGCGCGACGAGGAAGAAAGCCATCCAGAGGATTCAGAACAAGGTTCTGAAAATGATTTTGCGGCTTCCACCTTGGCACAGCACCGAAGATCTTCATCGGATTGCGGACATTGAATCGATCGAAGAGATGGCCAACAAAATCATCTACAACTTCAGAGGTAAATCGATGCAGTCTTCCATCGCAGAGATTCGTTCTCTTTATAATTAGTTTTATTTTAGGATAGTGTTTAGTTTTAAGTTTAAAATATTTTTACCATTACAGGATGTTCTCCTACATTAAATACTTGATTGCGCTCAGCAAGTTTAAATCTTATAAATAAATTTTATTATCTAGTTAACTATAGGGCTTTGAACAGTTCATTATTGAGCTGAACACCTAATTTAATGTAATAATGTAATATAAATGTAATGATGAATTGATACAAATAAAGACATATATATAAAAAAAAACAAACAAACAAACAAACCCACAGAAATCGCTTATTATATATATAGATTCAACTAGTGAATCTGAATGAAAATTCCGAATGATGGATCCCTGATATTTCAATTCTGGATCATCGTTACGGAACTTAATTAAGTTTTAATCCTCCATAAGAATTCAGAGTAAAAATTTTAAATCTTAGTCTTAAAAATGGTTTGTAGTTTTAAATATTTTCATTCAATAATCCGGTATAATTACATGAAAAATGAATCTAATTTTAGTATCAAATGCAAAACCAAGATTTTTATCAGGATTTTGTCCCAATGATGAAACGAATTGAAAATCAAGAAAAGTCAACTGGGTACAGATTCCAGAATCCGGTCACAGGCAACAAATTTTGAATAAACTTTGCTCGAAAATTGTTTTGAACGCAAAACTGAAAATTGTAGGTAATCACGCATTTTCAATTTTCTTTTGATTTTATAAATAGAATGAAAACCGGACATTCTGGTAAACTTAGTGAGTCTCATTTTATCACTAGCTGGCCCGGTGTGCTTTGGTACCCCTTTCACGGAAAAATTCAAGTTCGTTAAAATGATTTAAATTAAAATAAACTTATTTTTAAGTAAATAGCAACTTTATTCAAAAGCGAACTATTTGTCATGGCATTTGTCTAAGCATCTAGATATTCTTGAGACTCATTGTTACTCTAAGGTTGAAGGATCCAATGAGGGATATTCAATACAATTAATAAATCCTTTCAATATGAAATCGCCCCTTTTTGAAACAGGTGGAGTATTTAGATACAGGCAAAATTTAACAAAATCAAAAAGCGTGCCAGACTTTATGGAAACACTAAGACAATGATTTCACTAATAATCGGTATATAATATCTATTGAATATGAGAGTCTTCATTCAAAAAAATGGGAAGCGTCAATTATTGATTGTATGTATTATTTAATTTTATAAAAAACTTATATGTAAAGCAATAAATCATCCCATTATGTCAAAACGCTTACGTTCATGAATTTTCAACAAAAATCCTTCGAAAATTATTGAAATTTTGTCATTTTTTGTTAATTTTGTGTGGGAGCCCCCACTTCCTCGGATTGAAGGGGGGAGATTTAAAAGTGTTCTAGAAACCATTCCCGGTTTTAAAAACGGCAACACAAAAAAAATTTACGTCGATCGGTTCAATAGTTTCTGAAAAATTTTCGAATTGTGTCAAATTTTTGATGAAGCCCCCTTTTTTCGGATTCGGAGGGGTTTGGAGTTATTAAAGTAACCATGTTCGATCAGGAAAACGGCTACAAATCGAATTTCACGTTGAAAGTTTCAGTATTTTCCAAAAATTGTTAGGATTGTGTTACATTTTTTATAATTTTGTATGGGAGTCCTCCCCTCCCCCTCCTTAAAGCCAGAGCAGTTTGAAAATATTTAAGAATCTATCTCCGACACCAAAAATTCTAACAAACTAAATTTCACGTTGATCGGTTCAATAATTTTCGAATCTATTTGGAACAGACAGTCAAACAAATTTAAAAAGAAAGAGTTTTTCAATACCTTTCATATAATTAAATCAAAACCTGTTAGCCAAAACAATAAATCATCTCATTACAGTAATATTTATCAATTTTTGACAATTTTTTTCCAATTTGGTTCGAATTTAATCATATTTTTTAAAATTTTGTATAGGAGTCTCCTTTACAAATACGGTTGAGGTATAGAAATTTTCAAATAATCTAATGACATTAAAAATTTTATTATCTGCCAAATTTAATCAAAGCTACATCAAAACCTGTCCACCATCATACTAAATCATGTCAAAATACGTTTATGTGGGAAATTTGATGAAAATTATTAATAAATTGTATGAGCTGTGTCATATTTTATGTAAATTTTGTTTTGGAGCCCCCCCTTCCTTAAGTCGGATAGGGTTTTAATTATTATAGAAACTTTAAGGCAATCGCGATGGCTTGCAAAATCAAAAATTTATTCGCAAATTTGGACATCTTCTGAGAGCGGACATGCTCCGGAACGCTGAACTTATCCTTGGCCGCGAAAAACAGGTTGCCGGGGATCTGTTTGAAGTCGGCCTTCACATATGTTTCGTCGTCCACGATGCAAAATTCAACTTTCGTCAGCATTTTGAGGTACAACTTCCTGGCACGAGTTTTGGCAGACTTGTTCTACTTCTCGTTGCGATTAGGGGCCTTTTGTACCTTGAACGTTCGAAGCCAAGCCTTAGTTTTGGCTTTCTGGACTTCTTCGGCTCCGATCGGTGGTCATTTGTTCCTCGAACCGGTTAATCACTCGTGACACCGTGGAATTCGCGATTCCCAACATTTTAGCGATGGGACTATGCGAGATATTCTTGTTCTCGTGATGAATGCGCTAGATTTTATCACGCACGAACTGTTCATTCGACTCCATTCACGCGAGTTTTGATAACAGGACTTTAAAACTTGCAGGATGTAAACTGTGTACTCAATTCCCCCAAATTTCAATTCATTTCTACTTAACAATTAAAAAGTTAGAGCAATTTCATAGTGTGGCAATTTCATCGTGGACACCCTTAGTTGTAAAGCTCCATCTAAAGTAAGCTTTACGCTGATTACCGAAAATATATCTTCGAACTAGGGACTGAACGTCGAAATTCGCTGTTCAGAACCTACACAAAATTATGAGTGAGCACACCGTAGCAAGAATACCCATCGATCATCCGGGGCAGTTGCACGTTTCTTCCGGATCCTTACGTGAAGCCGGATAATCATTCATGAAGATAAATCTGAACCGTTGCGTTTAATGGATCACATTTGGCCGTTTTTTGAAAAGACGTAAAAATAGTCTAACGTTATTCTCGTTTATTTATTGTGTGTTGATCAAACCAAGTGCAATATCAATTTTGAATACTATTCAGAGGCTATCTTTTTTTTCAACTAAACGGTTTTCAATACCACCCATTGAAAAAATTTAAATTTTCTACCACTGTTTCGGGTCGAAACGAATCGTCATCTTCAGTGAAAACGTATTACATCAATTACCGCACAGGGATTTGCCGGCCAATTAAACGAGCATCATCCCCGGTCATGGACCGAACCATCTGCAGACATTGCAGTGCCGTCAGTATAGTGGGATGGCTGAGTTGAGCCAAATTTATGGGTCGATTTTGCGGTAGCATGATGGCAACTCTCTTCCGTGCATTGTCCGAACTTTGGGATGAATTTTCCAGGTGCTTCGTGTCTTTTCACTTCCATTTTCCGGTTTCCACCACCGTTGGCGTCTACGTAATGCGATGAGATTTTCCGACGCAGCAGCTCAGCTTCAGATACAATTGGTTGCGAATTGCTTGTGTGAATTCCTGACAATGCGCAAAATAGTGGCACGTCATTCATAAAATTTCATGAATAATTTTCGTCAAACAAGGCCAATTGTGAACGAGTAACGAAGTTTGATGACAGAGTTAACCTCCACATTTTTATAGCCATGTCATTCGAGTGAAGCCATATATCAATTTGTTGTTTCCTCTTCTTTTCGATGGAACTTGACGTGTTGAAAAAGATATAATTTCCTATTTTAGTTCCGGAATGTATTGTTGCCCTTCAAATAAATTAGATCAAAAAATGTTTGAAATCTTCATTCCAATTAGACAATTTTGTAATTTGGTTGATTTGTGAGAAAAAATGATAGAAAGAACTTCTTGCTCATTTATTTTACTTTTGTGTCTATATTAAAGCTATTTTCAGCTTTTTATTAATTTAACAAATAACCGGTATCACTGGAAAATTGGTTTGATTAAGTTTTTAACGCGCACCTGTTTAAGTGTACGAGAAAGAAGAACAGTAAAGTAAAAAGAGCATTAAGGGGGGGGGTAGGGTCTAACATTTTAAAAAAATCGATTTTTTTATTTTTTTTATTTTCTTATTGTAAAACATTTCAAGAATGTTGTGTCAAATTTTCAAGTCAATTGAAGCAAAACTGTAGAAATTATAGGCCTTTATCTCCTCCTATCTAATACTGCAAGAATGCAAGAGCAGAAACTTCAAACGCGTTTTTCTCGAAAGCACATTTTTTAAGTCCATGGACATCGTCATTTGAAAACTACTTATCCGATTCTTTTCAAATTTGGAACATATTTTCTATATATAAAATACCAGACCCCAACGTTTTTCTTTTTTGATTTTTTTATTTTGGGGAGATTTTACAGGTGAAAAATGGTGGATTTTTAAGTGAAAAATCGTAGTTTTTACTTCAAACAGCCACAAAAATTTCATAAAAATATTTTTAGTTAAATAAAAACGTTGGGGTCCAGAGAAATATCTATTAAAAATATTTTGCTCTGATTTTTTGACTTCAGATAATTCTGTGCTGAGATACAGTGTCCACCGCAAATCCTGTTTTCTAAAAAGCATCCTCGAAAATGCTCCGTCACCGGCTCATTTTTCAATATTTTTCTACGAAAAAATTACTAAATGTTCTTTTAACAATGCTTTGTATAATGCAAAAAATTTGAATACATTTGTTTGAACGATAGCTCCAGACAAAAATCGTGAATATTGTGTTTTTTTATACCCGTTAGACCCTACCCCCCCCCCCCTTAATGGCGTATCCCTCGTTGAAGAAAGGTATTCAAATCATCTTCCAAGTATTATCAGGAATTCGTTGCACAGATGCATCAGTTTTGTGTATATGATGAACACGATAAAATTTTCCGTACTGAGCAACAGTTATGACGAGACAAGTGATGAAGAAAGGAATAATAGCTTAAAACCTCAATCATTTGTTTGGTAATCCAGTTGAAAAGGAAATATTGGAATAGATAGATTAAAAATAAACTATCTGACGTAATTTTTAAACCTCGGAAATCAATATCTAATTGCAAAATTTACAATAGTTCTGCCATTTCTCCCAGAACGTTAACCTGAGAATTTTCCTTCATTGGATTTTTCTGTCCCTGGATAGTGTCGTTGAATAAGAAATTGCATTTGTTTACAGCTTCAGTTCAAAATGACACTAGGAGTTTGCGAGCATTTGATTCCGCACATTCAAAGAAGCTTTCACATTGGAACATAAGATTGAATTTTTTCAAAAGTAGAAGCACTGTCACAGAATATTCATTGCAAAGTTAATCGTTTCAGAAGAAAAAATACGGAAAACGGGTTTGAGTAAATATTGAATTATTTCAATAATCAAACTACCTTTTCGAATACTTCAAGAGTTTTCAATTTACTGTTCATTCCCGTTGAGATTTTCGATAAGAATCCAAAAATGCGCTAAGTTAAGCTCACAAAATGAGCCTTGGTTTTTTGCTACAGAGGGCGAATGACCACGTAGGTTAAAATCCTCTTTAAACTAATAAAAATAGAATTGAATAGAATAGCTTTTTTGCTTATCTCAAACTGAGTTTTAAGCGCTCTGTCTCCACCCTTCCACCACTGAGAAACTTTAGGTACCCCTCGCCTACTTTTTGTCAAATCGCTTACACCCGTAGCTGTTTTAATCCTGGTTGAGATGGTGCTGCTGTTGTTAAAAAATATGTCTTTCTGGGTTTATTTTGAAAGTTTAAAGAGATAGATATCTAGGAATGGATCCTTTTGCATCCACTCATTACAACCTTATAAATAATTCATTAAGTCTTCAACCAAGGTCGTGCCAGGGGGGCGGGGGGGGGGGGGGTTCAGGGGTTTTAAACACCCCCCCCCCCCCCATGAAGATTTTTTTCAAGTAAAGTTTTCACTGTAGTAACGCAAAATTAATTGATATTAAAATGTATTTGAAAGTAAGTGTTAACAAGCAAGTCAGAATTTTTTTTACGATACTATTTGACGTTTACAAATTGAAACTAACTTTGGTTCTAAATTGCAATTCAATTAATCTTTTGTATAGATACTCAAAGCTTGACATACAAAAACCCTACCTCGTCTTCAGAATTAAGAAGTGTAACTAAAAAAGAACAGAGTTTGAAACGAACAATTTTTTTATTTGAAAAAAAAAATATTTTATTGCATTACAAATGTTAAGTTGATATGAAATATTCTTCCAGAAACCAACTTCGACTAAACTTTATTACGTTTTTTTTTTATTTTCTTAATGCTCAACACAACACATAATTTACACAAGGCCACAAAATTTACATTTTTCTGAGGTGCAATGAATTTAAAAGATAATTCCGGCTAATTTGGGTACAATGAATCTGAATATGCAATATTTCTATCAGCTTTTGTTATTAAAATCACTTTTGAAAATAAGTAAAAAGTATGTGAGAAATTTCTGCATTGTTTAAACAAAAACTCAAATCAAAAACATATAATTCAAAAATAAAAGTTTTAAGTGAATTATCAACTTTCCTCAAGAACTCAAGTAATTTTGAGTTCCTCGAAAAAAGTTATTTAAATATATGTTTTTTTATATTTTTTTTTTCATTTATCAAATTTTTAAGATGTTTTTAACTAAACTGAATTTAAGATATTTTTAAGCAAACATGTTTTCCTTTTGCAGGTTTCAACAAGTAATTTCAAAAGTACTTGCAATGATATATTTCCATTTTTTAGATCGTGCATAATTTTCATCCTAATAATTTCCCTCATTGCATGAAGATGGATGGATAAACAGAATCAGAATCAGATATTGATTTTACTTAAAACTGATACATATGAAAACTCCCTATCACCAAAACTCAAAGTGTTCAACCAAGTTTAATGAAAGATTCGAGTTCAGAATGCTAAAATCTACCAATTCAATCATTAAAAAAAAATATCACCTAAATTCTGATGACTTGAGTCATTAATTAAATTATGAAAATTCTTATGGTGAAACGTGTGTCGTGACTGACCAGATCCACACAACAGAAAGCTAAGTCATTGTCTTTTGAAGGGCTCACTTTACAAAAACGAACCACACTTTCCGCGAAACATTCGTCACTTTCAAGTTCGCTTTGTTAACTGACTTTAAGTTTTCTTTCGTTGGCCATATCGACCAGCGTTGCCACATTTAAATCTGTATTTTCAAGGCAAAAAATCTTTTATATCTGTATAAAATCTCAAAAATCTGTATTGCAATCTGTATTTAAAATTTTCATTCTGGATACTAACACTGCACTGCGATGACCTTCTTATAATGCGTAGCGCACTAAATTGAACTGCACTCCAGATTACTGTGAATTGCAGACTGTCAAATCTTTGTAAATTTAGTCATTTTGCAACACGAGAACCGCTTTTTGGTTTAATTTTGTACAACGAAAATGCGACTGCAAAACTTTGACGAGCATTCTGTGCAACGGACGATTTAAGGTCACGCAAAGTTTTGAGTCGATGTTTTTCATTAAATGTATCAAGCTTTATACTTCCTGGGTTTAACAGTCAATTGAGGTAGTCTCTGTAGGGGAAAACTGTACAAGACGCACCAGTTAAGCATAATCGCTACAGCGAAACCCATCATCTATGAACCAAATTGAAAGTTCACGACGATTCAGGGATCATATTTACATCTTATCAAAAAGAAAAAATATGTTAAAAACACGATTTTGATTATATTTTTTTTAAGTAATTTTTAACGACTGATGATTATTATTCTTTTTAATTTAAATTGGCATTTCAGTCAAAAGGAAGCAAACACTAAAATTTACAATTTGCCCGACGTTTCGGCCTTTGGTCTTGGCCTTCTTCAAGGGATATCTAAAAATTATTTTATTTTTTGAAAATTTTTGAAGTTGTGAATTTTACAAAGTTTTGTCTAATGTTGTACTTACATTGCATTATACTGTATGTGTTCCTGAGTGTATCGGATGTGAGGGGAAGTTTTGCTGGTATCTAACCTGTTATGATAATTGTTTTTTGTTGAATTTTCTATTTGAATATTGGATTTGTGTGTACTTTACCTTTATCTTGTATGTTGTTATCACTATGGTCATAATTTTATAAAAATTTCTAACTGTTTTCTGCGGACACAATTTGTTTAAACCTTTTAATTTTGATGTGGTTTTGTTTACACTTGATGTTGGATTGTGTGTTTGTATGTGTGAAGTAATTACATTTTTGTATTTAATATAGAAGTGTGTAAAAGCTCTTTTTCCAAAATTGATCTTATTTATCTAGTGTGCGTATACTTATCATTCTACTGTTTCAGTCGGGTGGCTGCTCCATATGGGTTGATCCGGATAGAGCCATTGGTTGAGATGAGTTGAGTGTCGGATCGGCTTGGTTAAATTTTGTTTTTACTCTCCTTCGATTGGCACTCACTGAGTGTAGTATCTCGGAGTATACAGGAGACATATCTTCTACGTCGGTACGATAATTAACAGCGTGTTTGGTGGATTTGATGTGATATGTCTCAAGAACGTTCAGGCGTGAGTTCTGGTATGTACGATCTAAAACGTTTGCCTTCGTCAGATCGAAGCGGTGTTGATGCGTCACGCAGTGCTTGACGAGAGCTGTGGTGCTATCGGCTAATGCTTTGATCTTCTCACTCGAATAATCGCAGCCTGTGTTGAGAAGCGAATCTAGTTTGGTTATGCTAGATTTATGTGCTGATAGACGTTTTTTAAATAGTTGTTGCGTTTGGCCAATATATTTTCCTGGGCAACCTGTGCATGGGATCTGGTATATAATATTATGCTGTAACATTATATCGAGTGGATCTTTTACTTTTGTGTAGAAGTTTTTTATGGTGTTGTTAGATTTTGTAGCGATTCGCCAGGTTGAATAATCTTCTTTAAATATATTGGCGAGTTGTTCACTTAGCTGTGGTACATATGGAGCGACGATGTATCTTTTTGGTTCCTGATTTTCGATTTTATTTTCCTCAGTAGGCTTTTCCACTTGTGATGTAATAGTATGAAATATTCTATTTATCAAGGTGGTTGGATAGTTGTTGATTTTGAGTTGTTGGTGAACTATATCTTTTATTTGAGTTTTGCTGAGGTTTTTACTTAGGGTGTTGACACGTTGTACAAAGTTGTAAGCTACATTTATTTTCATTTTTAGACTGTGGAGTGATAGATAGTTGAGTATTCGACCAGACGCTATCGGCTTGCTGTACCACTCAGTTGACATGTTTCCATCTGGGCATCTGATCACCATATCGAGGAACGGAAGTCGGCCTTCGTTTTCTTCTTCGACCGTGAACTGTAAGTGGGAATCGTATAAGTTGAAGCTCTGCAAAGTTTCGTGGACCTTGTCTTTTGGTAGTACTAGGAATAAGTCATCCACGTACTTTTTTAGAACGGGTATTTTGTAAGTCATGTTTCTCGTGACAGTGTCGATCAAAATACTTATAACGATATCTGCCAAAATTGGTGATAGTGGGCTCCCCATAGCTGTGCCAAATTTTTGGAGGTAAATGTTTGACTTGTACATATATTATATATTTTTGTGAAATTTTTAAACAGCCAGAAAACAAGCCGCGGGGTTAAACGCCAAAACTAGTGGACAGAACGCACCATACCGAATGGGTGGTGAGAAATGGAACAAAGATTATACGGAATATAGTCATTGAAACATCAAATTTTTTATTACATGTTCATCGTATTTTTGCAAACTTACCATACTTTGGCAAAAAATCATTTTTTATTGCTTAATTTAACGAATATTTTGCTTTTCAAAATTCACTCTTTTATTTCCTTATAGGTAAAACGCCTTCAGGTAGGCAATGAAATTCAATTTCTTGACTGATATCGCAGCAAACATGGCGGCATATAATTTTTTCGAGTCAAATATTGGTGCACCTTTTTAACTCAAACAAGGACGAAATTTGTTGTAATTGTGCATTCTTATCGTAATTTTGGAGTCAGCAAATGAAAAGAAAGACATTTTGTTTTGACATTTGGTTTTTCTCAAAAGTTAACAGCATTCAAAATTTGAGCCTAAAACACGTGGTTTTGCGGGCATTCAGCCCCAATTTTGATAGGATTAATTTTAGTTAAAATTTGTGGAAAGTTAGTGAAATATAATAAAATTTTAATAGCCATTCGAAAGTGCATACGAGTTTTATAACGAAAAGCTGCAGTTGGGTGAGATAGCGCAGACTGGTTTACCATAAAACCTTATATGTTAACCATAAAAAATAACAAGTTTTAGGCAGAACCCATTAATTCTTCTGTTTCTTAGAATTAGAGTCGTTTTTGTGAACTTTTCATCTAAAAAATCATGAAAAAGCTCGTTTGCTACAATAAAAATGAAGAAAAACACCGTTCGGAGCCAAAGGTTAGTGTATTTTTGAGAAAGAATAGCATGGGCCATTTTACCTCACTGGTGCGTCTTCTACAGTTCTCCCCTACTCAATTATATTCGCAGTATTCTGCGAGAATAATGTCAATAGATTCGGAAGTAAAACAATGATACTTAGGTAACTGGCACTGAAAGTTCCCTTTCGCGTATCTTAAGCGATATCCTATTTAGGTGTAGGATTCGCAATGTAGGTTCCCGAAAAACGTTTTCAAAACATTTCTTGTCATTATAAGCGCTGTATTTTACGGTCCCGATTTTTGATCTAGATTTTTTTTTCAAATTTGCCTGTGTGACAATTGAAGGTGGCTTGAACGTTGAGTGATCGAAAAAGATTATCATCCATTAACTCACAGAATAAGCAAAATATCGTGAAAAATTTGCGATTTGCTAAAAATCTGTAAAAAATCTGTATAAAATTCCAATAATCTGTAATCTGTATATGTATACAGATTCTTGGTTTAATAATACAAAAAAATCTGTATATGTGGTAACGCTGATATCGACACGAATTTCTCTCTCTCTCTTTCTCTCTCTCTCTCTCTCTCTCTCTCTCACTCTCATCAACGATTTTGGCGTTGACTTCTCTCTCCACGATTCTTGTCTTTAATCGATAAGATTGACATGTTCAGAATCTATCAACTTTAATATGTTGGGTAGTTCATACAATATGTTAATACTCATTCCAGCTGAATTAAATTTAATCCAGATTTATTTTTTTATAACCAATATTCTCTGCAACGTGTTCATTCAAAAAACAACCTCCTGAAATGTTAAAAGAAACTTATCTTTTTGATTTTCATGTTTTGTTTAAATTTTCAAATAAATTTACCGAATTTTAAAGAACAGTTTTTTTTTTCCAATTCTTTAATTAACTTGCTGAATTTTTTATTCGAAATATTTAAATTTTAGAAATAATTTCAACAAATTTGTTTTTTGAATTCAGAATTTTTGTGTACTTGACACACATATTTCAATTGACAGGACACAATATTTCAATTAAAAGTGACAAAATTCTTAGAGCTTGTAATTTTAAACTTTAAAACATATGATTAAAAATTAAAAAAAACTTTGCATTTATTGTCTTTAGATAAAATCGTCTTTTATAAATTAATTTATTTTTTTTTATTTAATGAATCGATCATGATTTTTAAAATTAAACTTTAAAAGCTTGAAACATGATTTGAAGAAGATAGCAACTTTAAACTTAATTTTTATACTAAATGTTAACAAACTTTATATTTGCTTTGTTCTTCCAATATTTGATGTCATTTGGAACTCCTTATCTTTCTATTTTTATCAGTTTTCATTGATCATTCACGAAATTACCCATTTCCCAACATTAACTTGTAAGTATAATTAAACATGAAGTTATTATTTTGAACTTCAAAAAATGAACTATTCAAGCCGTTTATTTTTCTATTAATAGGTTCTTTCTCTGATTTCTTTCACTGGCACTTTTCAAATAATAATAAATATATCTATTCGTCTTTTTATCGAATTAAATTAAACCATCAATCATTGAATAAATGTTCCAAAGTTCAAATTGTGTTTTTTTAGTTATCAAAAATTCACATTTTTAATCGCGATTAAATATTTTTTGTTCAAATTCTAATTATCACAGCAGAATTTTTCAATCACCTTAAAGTTGAAAATGAAGAAAAGAATTTTAAATAAGATGAATAAAAATTAACAATTATTATAATTTTCCTAAAAACTAATCATGGTTAGTTTTTTATCTGATTGGACATTTATTTTAGAATCCATATTTCATTCAAGCTCTGTGTTTTTGAAATATTTATTCAAAATGAGCTTAGAAATTCTTTTGAAACAAATTTCTAGTTCAGAATAAAAAACATCATTTTGAAAAAAATTATCAATGATTTACCGAAAATTTTAAACTTTCATTGTGATATGATTTGAAAATTTTGTTTTTTTTTCAGTCCAATTTATTTTGAGTTTGTGTGGTAATCATGAGTGAAAAGGGGTTTTAGAAATTCCTTTCCTTTTTTATTGTTTATTTTTGGTATTGCTATTATTTCAGCTAAATTTGAAATTCGAAAACCCCTCCTCCCCATGGACGGGTCCTTTGCACGGGCCTGTCTTCTACAGACATGTTAAAATCGCTAGTTTACATACTCGCTCTTTGCCAAATTTGCAGATCGCTTCTATTTCATTAAACTCAAACTGCAATGATGTTATCGGTAGGTTCAACTCTGAAAGCATCAGTAAGGGAACTTCGGATAAACTCGGTCGAGTTTACTGCAATTAAAGGAAACAGCGGGAAAACGAACGTACAGTTCTGCGAATTCAAAATTCAAACTCGCGTTCCTTCGGCAGCCAAACACATCAATCGGACAACGCAGCGGGGCATGGCCAGCGATGCCACACATTTCGATTTTCCGGTATTTATACCGATTTTTGGTTAAAATTTTGACCAAAAATCTGTTTATACCGATTATTGATTTTCGGCAAAACATACCGATTTTATACCGATTTTTAAAATTTTTAACTCAAAATAAAATTTGCTTCGAAATGTTTTGCTACATAATGGGATCACTCTGAATGCTCGAAGATTTGTTGAGTTTTGCTAAAATAAAAGGTGTGAATATGTCATACGAAGTTAAGGTTTGGTAAAAAAAAACCTCTTAAATTTTACCGAATAGACTGAAAAATTAGTACTTTTTCGATTTTATCACGCTAAAAAAAAGTTCAGAAACCGTAAATTTGGCTAAACTAAACACAATGCGTAAACAAGTATTTTTTTAGTCTTGAATGATTAGTTATAATGTCCTGATTGATACAACCCCTATACACTACATAGGGAATTTATCAATCAGTTTTGATTATTATAAGTATTTCTAGAAGTTTACCTAAAAAAGTATCGTCTTTAGTTCATAATACTATTCTCCATAGCAATTTTACGATTCTTCCTCAAAGCCAAAGCCCATAAAATATCAATTAAATAGTGATCAACTCATTGGAGTGTACCATTGAGTGAGTTTTATGATTATTTTCAGGGAAAACCGTGGTTCAACTTCTTATTCTAAACAAAAAGTTTACCTTTTTTTAATATGTGTGAATTTGCACAATTCAGAATTTGGAAGTTGTGCGCATTGACGTAATGATTGAAACGAAGATCAAATCAATCTGCACAAAACGCGTTAAACTCGGAAGAAATCAGCAGAACGATTCTTTCTGAAGCGAGTTTACGCATGTCTGGTTTTCTATGAGTTTAATTTAAAAAAATTTGCTAGTCGATACCAGTAGTTTTCCCGAGGAACAACTTTGAAAACCCCTGGTCTATGCCTTCAAAAGTAGGGGATAAACAGTAAATCCGACAAAATATTAGAATCAGGTTTCAGAACAAGATCATCAAAAATGCTATTCAACCGTTTTTTTTTTTTTTAAATATGTCTTTATTTGTATCAAATCATCATTACACTTATATTACATTATTGCATTAAACTAGGTGTTCAGCTCAATAATGAACTGTTCATAGCCCTATAAGTAACTAGATTATAAAAATTTATTTATAAGATTTAAATTTGCTGAGCGCAATCAAGTTTTTAATGTAGGAGAACATCCTGTAATAGCAAAAATATTTTATACTTAAAACTAAACACTATCTTAAAATTAAACTAAACATAAAGAGAACGAATCTCTGCGATGGAAGACTGCATCGATTTGCCTCTGAAGTTGGAGATGATTTTGTTGGCCATCTCTTCGATCGATTCAATGCCCGCAATCCGATGAAGATCTTCGGTGCTGTGCCAAGGTGGAAGCCGCAAAATCATTTTCAGAACCTTGTTCTGAATCCTCTGGATGGCTTTCTTCCTCGTCGCGCAGCAGCTAGACCAAATCGGAACTGCATACATGATCGCTGGTCGGAAAACTTGTTTGTAGATGAGCATTTTATTTCGCAGACACAACCGGGATTTCCTGTTGATGAGAGAATAAAGAGATTTAGTGTATTTATTACATTTAGATTGAATATCTTCAATGTGATTTTTAAAAGTAAGATTCCGATCAAGTGTAAGTCCCAAGTACTTCACGTGATCAGACCATTCTAATGAAACCCCATTAAAAGTTATGGAATGATTTTCATTAGGTTTTAAAAAATTTGCTCTTGGCTTATGGGGAAATAAAATAAGTTGAGTTTTGGAAGCGTTAGGAGAAATTTTCCACATTTTCAAGTAATTCAAAAAGGAATTTAAATTTTGTTGCAATCTACTGCGTACCACCCGTAAATTTCGACCTTTGGCTGAAAGCAAAGTGTCATCAGCAAATAATCTTCTACCTTTTCCTTCCGGTACATCAGGAAGATCAGAAGTAAAAATATTATATAAAATTGGCCCAAGTATACTACCCTGAGGGACACCAGCTCTAATGGGTGTCCTTTCAGAGCATGAATTTTGATAGCTTACTTGTAAGGTTCGGCTAGTCAAATAATTTTGAATAATTTTGGTGAGATATACAGGAAAATCAAATCGAGCTAATTTAGCTACTAAACCTTTGTGCCAAACACTGTCAAAAGCTTTTTCAATATCAAGAAGAGCAACACCAGTTGAATAACCTTCAGATTTGCTAGCGTTAATCATATTAGTTACACTCAAAAGTTGATGTGTAGTAGAATGTCCATGACGAAAACCAAATTGTTCATCAGGGAAAATAGAATTCTGATTAATGTGAATCATCATTCTATTCAAAATAACTCTCTCAAATAGTTTACTCAAAGAAGAAAGCAAACTAATTGGTCGATAACTTGAAGGCTCTGAAGCACTTTTTCCAGGTTTCAAAATTGGAGTTATTTTGGCATTTTTCCATTTATTGGGAAAATAAGCCAAATGAAAACATTTGTTGAAGATTTTAACTAAAAAATTTAAAGTGCTTTCAGGCAACTTTTTAATAAGAATATAGAAAATCCCATCTTCCCCTGGAGCTTTCATATTTTTAAATTTTTTGAAAATCAATTTAAGTTCATCAATATTTGTCTCACAAGAACTTTCAAACACATTTTGCTTGGAAAGAATATCATCAAATTCTAGGGAAATTTGAGCATCAATTGGACTTACAACGTTTAAATTAAAATCATGAGCAGACTCAAATTGTTGGGCTAATTTTTGAGCCTTTTCTGAATTAGTTAAAAGAAGTTTATCCCCATCTTTCAAAGTAGGAATTGGCTTCTGGGGCTTTTTCAAAATTTTAGTTAATTTCCAAAATGGCTTTGAGTAGGGTTTTATATCCTCTACTGCTTTAGCAAAATTTTCATTACGAATGAAATTTAAACGACGTTTGATCTCTTTTTGAAGGTCGCAATAAATTAATTTCAAATAAGGATCCCTAGTACGTTGATATTGGCGTCGACGAATGTTTTTCAGTCGTATCAAAAACTGAAGATCATCATCAATTAAAGGTTGATTAAATTTATGTTTAACTTTAGGTATTGAAGCGGCTCTAGCATTGACTATTGAAGTTGTCAAATTTTCTACAGCCAAATCAATATCTTCTATTGAATTCAATGGAACGTTTACATCTAAATTACGTTCAATAAAATTCATATATCGCTCCCAGTTAGCCTTTTGAAAATTAAAAGTTGATTTTAAAGGGTTTTCAATGGGACTTTCAGATAGGGGAGAATGAGGATACTTGATCCCTGGGGATACTTGATTCCTTAGCTATATCTCGAAACTGAAATGTCTTACAAAGATCAAATGTTCTAGAAAAATGTGCCAAAATGAGTAAAATAACAATGCTTGTAGTTGAAAAAATTTTAACAAAATAATTGTTTGAGTAATTAAACTTTGTTTGAAAAATTTTACAAAATGTAACTTGAAGATCTTTTTTCATCACTTTAAAATGTTCCTTACATGGGAAAATTATGAAAAAAATATTTGTTCCAATGTATCAATCGTTCGAGCGTAAAATGAACTTCATAATTCCATATTTTCAAAGCAATGGAAAACTCTCAACTTTTTTCAGAAAAAGTTTTCTAAAATGTTGATTATGGGTATAATTGATCCCCTAGAGTTGGGTACAATTGATCCCCCTTCCAAACGGCATATTCTTCTTCTGAATTGATCGTTATGTTTGCTGATTACGAAATTACTAATATTTATCCAGAAAACTAATATTTATCAAACAATTGTCTGAAGAAAAGAGCAAAAATAATTAATTTTCTCTTAATTATAAAAAATAGCGCCTTTAAGTATGCAATGTTATTAGCGTTGAGACAAAGTTATAGAATTTTCTTTTTATGTCTGCTATAAATTGTGAAATGAGAACAAACATGACCAAAATAGTCAATTAACATTCTATCTTGGGGTTTTGTTTGATTTTTTCCATGGATTAGGGCTTCCTGAATAAAAGATCAAGTCTCCTTCAATAGGGGATCAAGTCTCCCCTAACTTCAGAAAAATCGCAATTTTTTTACTCCCACGAAAATGCTTCTAGTTCATCAACGGGTTAAAGTATCGTTCTAATTTTTGGAGCATAGAAACTTGAAGTTACAAGCTGTCAGAAAATGTCAAAGACGGTGAGTTGCTAAATTTTTCCAAAAAGATATGGTGAAAATAAGAAAAGGGGATCAAGTATCCCCACTCTCCCCTATAGAAAATGTTACTGGAAGGTGGTCTGAATCGAGGTCCGCATGAGTAACTAATTGACTACAATGCTCGCCTAAATCCGTTAGAACCAAATCAATTGTGGAGGGATTTCTAATTGAAGAAAAACAAGTATGCCCATTAGGATATTCAACAGTATAATAACCTGCAGAGCAGTCATTAAACAAAATATTCCCATTTGAATTTGATGAAATATTATTCCAAGATCGGTGTTTTGCATTAAAGTCACCAATAATAAAAAATTTAGATTTATTTCTGGTGAGTTTTTGTAAATCTCCCTTCAAAAAATTTTTCTGTTCACCGCTACATTGGAAAGGCAAATATGCGGCAACAATTATAATTTTCCCCATAGAAGTTTCTAATTCAATTCCAATTGTTTCTAAGACTTTTGTATTGAAAGAAGGAAGAAGTCTAAATTTGAGACGACTATTGATGACAATAGCTACACCCCCACCTTGCCGATCAAGTCGATCATTTCGTAAAATTTTAAAGAAAGCATTGCTTTTCAAGTTATTGTCTGGCTTTAAAAAAGTTTCAGTGATGGCAGCAATATGTATGTTTTGAGTTTTCAAAAATAAAAAGAATTCATCTTGGTTAGCCAGCAAAGATCTAGCATTCCAATTCATAATGTTTAAACATCTATTTGGATCCATGAGGGAATCGTAAAGTCATAATAATTTTGTTAGCATAATTAAAAGAAGTTTGGAAAGCTTCAAACATTGAATTTGCTTTCAACATAAGTTGCATCATTTCCATTAAATTTTGATGCAAAAATTTTAATTTTTCCTCAGTAATCTCACCCAAATCAACAAAATTGTTAGGATCAGAAAATGAAGGAGAAGAACAAGTATTTGAATTTCGGGGATTTTCCCAAGCCTTCGCATGAACGTTGAGACTTGGTTTTTTCCCATTTTTATTAGTTAAACCTGAAGAGGGAATCCCATTTTCAACCACCTCTGAGAACGATAAACAACGAGTCTGTGGCGCAGAATCAGCCCAGGTAACATTAAAATCACTTCGGGTATTACCCAGCCGTGATTCCAATGTCGACCGAGGCTGACCGCGAACAGGCAGGTTGTTTGCCGGCCCGACGTGTGAAGACGAAAAAGAGGAAGGAGGAGAAGAAACTTTTCTGGAAACTTTGGGATTTTTCCTAGAAGCAATAATTTTTGCCCTGATGGGACAATCTAGCGAATTCGAGGAGTGATTACCTGCGCAATTCGCACACTTAAAAAATTCTGTTTTTGGCTTATCACCACCAAAAAGGCATTTAGATTTTTCATGATCGAATGAGCCGCAAAGCATGCATCTGGCATTCATTCTACAATTTTTAGTGCCGTGACAAAAAGCTTGACAACGACGACATTGCGTAATATTTTGTAGAAAATTAGTAGAAGATTTTCGAAAAGGTTCGAATTTGACTCGACAATGAAACATAAGACGAGCCTTTTCAAGAATTTGCAGATTATTAACCTGATCCTTTTTAAAATGGATCAAATAAAGTTCAGGAGCAAAACCAACACTACTGGTATTATTCGTGTTGGTTCTTTTCCTCATTTGAATTACTTGAATTGGAGAAAAACCTAACAAAGAATTTAATTCATTTGTGATCTCATCCGGTGTCTGATCGCCGGTGAGACCACGAAGTACAACTTTAAAAGGACGATCACCTCTAGTGTCGTACGTAAAATATTGGTGTTTTTTATTATTCAAATAATTTAAAACCTTTTGAAAATCATTAAAAGATTCCGCCAATATACGAGCAGTTCCCCTTCGACCGATCTGAAAAGAAATCTTCACATCCTTGACGGAAGTGACGATTTCTTTTCGAAAGGCATTGAAGTCAGGAATCATGACCGTTATTGGTGGAATCTTTTCGTTTTTAAGAGTATAAGAAGAAGAAGGTTTCTTAGTACTCTTATCAGAATTAAATATGAATATTTCCTCATCACCAATGTTATGAAGGACATCGAATGAATTGGAAATTTCAACTTTTTTGGCAGATGGCCCTGGATTAGGTTCAGCAATCCGTTTTCTTCCGGCCCTTGAGCCGGCCGAAGACTTCCCCATGCTGGAAAGAAAAGAGAAAATATGAATAAAAGAAAATGAAAATAATTTTAGCACTGAAAAGTGCTGATTGAAATACAGGTAAGGAAAAAATAAATAATGTAAAATGTTCCTGCAGGTACACAGCAACGATACGATGCTCCGGCGTACGTGTTGACGGCTCAACGGTACAGATGGAAGTGCTATTCAACCGTTTTATTACGCAAGTTTTAGAGCAGAATGTTTGGATTGAAGCATCAAATTTTGAAGAATTGAGAAGCATAATGACTTTTAACCTGTTTTTTTAAGGACATTATTCATTGTTTAGATTTCAATTTAAATTTTTTTAGAAATACAATAATTAAAAATAACAATACAATAATAATTGAAAGAGCAACTCTACAAACTCTTATGTTCATCTGGTTGTATCGGCTGAATTTTCTAAATGACTGTTTTAATCCAATATCTTGGTACAGTAATACCTAGATAGAAAGCAACGAATTTTTTTTTTTCGTTGCTTTACATCGAAGTTACGTTATATCGAAACACTACTTAAAATGAGCCTTTGGAGCATCGATAGTGATCGTAAATGTGAAAAAGTTGATTCTAAATTCTGTTTGTACGAATTTAAGACCCACTTTCGTCAGCATTCCAGATTTGAGCTGGAGATAGATTTTTATTTTGGACTTCTTTTGTAAATTTGGCGATATATTCGTCTATAATTGCTATATTACTTGGCAATTTTTCTCCGCTTAGTTTAAGAAGGCGGATACCGAACTTTTTCCTGAATTTGTCGATGTACCCCAAACTTCCAAAGTTTCCCTTTCCTACTATTTTGTTATAAAATACTTGCGCCTGTATCTGGAGCATTTGCTGATTTACTGGAATATGGAGCTGCCGTTTTTGAAGAAACCATACACAGCAATTTTTTTTTGTTTTAAACCAGCAAAATTTTGCTGGTTTTTGTCCCGCTGACTTTCCAGCAAAATTTCCAGCAATTTAAATTCCTGAAAAAAACAGCAAACGTTAATGCTGGTTTCCAGCAATTCAAATTGAAGCGCTTACGATTAACTGCAATTGAACAACATAGGCTTGAGTTGTAGTTACACGAGTTCACTGCATGTTTATCTTACCTAGATTGCCTTTCAATTGATTTTCAAAACGGTTCAGAAACATCAGAAATGTTTCTTTGTTATTTTCATAGCAAGTTATAAAATCCTTGCATTCGCGATGGTACAGAAGTCTGTACAGTGATTGATCAACTGTCAGCAATCATAAAAACTTATTTGAATAAAAGACTACATGCCCTAACCTCACTTCAGCTTAAGCAACTTATCTGTAGGTGCAAATATAGTCATTAAGTTTTGAAGTGGAGATACATGCTCTAGGCTGGATTTTCAAAAGCACAAAAGCGACTATCACAATACTGAAAGTAATGGATTTACATTTTCAACGCTTGCGATCATTCGCTCTTTATACCTCTGAGAATTTACCGCATGCCTCATAAACAATATTATTATATATTTATGACAAAAAAGTATTGAAAATAAGCATATTTATTCAAATACGAAACATTTTTAAAAGTTACGTCATATAGAGGCAAAAGTTGCTTTATATTGGGTTACGTTATATCGAGGTTGTTTTAAAAAGAGGTTGCTTTATTTTATTACTGTAATCAAAACTTCTCTCATATAAATTTTCAACAACCAATATGGCTACCAACTCGTTCTCAAGATTGTTGCACCGAAATCACCGAAGATATTCGAAGCTCATCTCGTAGTCCGTTGTTCCATCAGGCCAATAATATGGCTTATCCACCAGCCAAACAATCAACATCTCAGCTTGGTCCTGGAGCCACCAATCTATGAATGAAGTAGGAGGTCAGGCCATAAAGCGGGTATTATCTGGTGTTGTTTTGTTCGGGGAACGAGGACAAATTACAACGCTGTGAGCAACTCGTACGCTTAGCAGTTACACGTGATGATGCTGATCGGGGAGCCATGTTACATGTCGTTTGCTCCGAAAACGAGAATCTTGTAAGACAACTTCCACTTGGCCGGCGGCAATGGCAAGCAAAATCTGTCTCCCTATCCTTGCGTTCTTGGGCGCAAAACAACGACAACGACGGTGTCTCACAATATGTAAAGTGTTCGGCTGTACATCAATGATGATTCCGGAGAAATGGTTTTGATGAAATGTTAGCCCCGAGGCCGGAAAACTAAAGCTTTCTGCCAACAAACAGTCGTTTGCTGCCTGGTGACAAAGTGGGGGAAATGATTTATTCGAAACATATTCTGGCGATAGACACTGTCCACGACAACAACAACAACAACACAGCTACACGTAATTTTCAAAAAGGCACAAATTTCAGCTTCCCATAGTTAAAAGGACCCATGCCAACAACTGTTGGTGGTTGGAGTGGAAAGATTTTTGACTGACAGGCGCTGGCTGTTAACATGGTTCGCCTAATGGAACAATTTGTGAGATACCCACGCGACGGGCGAAAACGACGACGATGGCAGAAACAACGAGACGTGTGATGGATTTGGACAAACAATTGACAAGCCTTTGGAGGGCTTTCTATATGCCAGGGCTATCTCTGTGCTATGATGACTACATTTCGGGAGCGGAAATGTAAACTGTATTTTTTTGTTCAGCTTCCTGAAAACACCCACAACATGTACAACATGATTCGCCCATGACGGGAATATCCAAACAAAGTGGATACTAATTGACAAATAGTTTTCGGTGATGATCTAGGCGTCACCTTGCCGAACACTTTTCGGTGAAATTATTCAGGTTAGTCAAAAATGCTTGCCTGAAGTAAATGGAAATTAGGTCTCAATCATTTTTATGTATTGACTAAATAATGTTTCAAAATTTCTCGGGTGAGCTGCAAAAGTTATCAAACTTACTGACTTAATGTTCCCGTACTTTGCATATGGCGTGGTAAAAGTCCTCTACTGTTAACGATCCTGAGCCAGCGTCTTCACTTGGTCCCAGTCAAGATTCTCGTAGACAGTTCGTATTTCGGCGGAGTTTCTGGGTCTGCCAATTCTTCGATGTCCTTCTGGATTCCATTCAAGCGCCTCTCTGCAAATCTCGCTCTAATTTTTTCGCAGCGTGTGCCCAATCCGAGATGGATTCAACAGCACTCACTTTCCCGAATCTCGAATTCTAGTGCCCTTTGATGATACCGTCGATGTAGTTTCTCGTTCGAGATCCAGTTGACGGCCTCACTCTTCATAAAACAAGGTGACACATCAAGCACTCCATCATGCGGAGAAAGTTCCTACTAGCATGTATAAGCATCGACAGTCTGAACTACTTCTGGCAGATTTCTGACATGTAGGTGGTGCTGTTGTCGATGGTGATGGCGAAGGTGGTACTAAATATCAGTAGCTTTAGTAGGAACTTTCGTCTGATGGTGCTGATAAGCGCGTCCTTAATCAGATGTATAGAGTAAAGTGGGGCAAGTGTACGCACTTAGTTGTGTACTTATTGTATTTCTTCAAAGAACAAAATATCGATCATAGTAATTAAACCAAATTAAAGAAAGGCTCATTACCTTGATTGTATGACGCAAAAAGTTTTGATTATGTTTGTAAACATTGATAAAAAATCATATTTTTCAAAAATTACCAAAGCGTACTCTTACCCCACCAGTGGGGCAAGAGTACGCATGAGGTGGGGCAAGAGTACGCATATAATAAGCTCATTGTATTCCATTCTGGTCTGGTGTAAGTGAGGTCTTGAATCATTATAATCGTTTGTTAAACAAAACAAAACCTTTATTTCATAAACAATAGCTAAAATAAAACAGTGATTTTATGGATAACGCTGTTCGCTTCAGCAAAGGCAAAGGCGAAGCGACGCAAATCACTGAAAGTCGGACCGTAAAAAGCACTGTGCAGCGCTCTGCAGTGATTGACGAGATCCTCTGACTGCTGAGGAGTAAAAACTGAAGTGAATTGTCCATGGCTTTCAGCACCGAATCTCTGGTCGAGAAAAATGATTGTTATTCAAAATTCAATACAAAAATATCTTCTGTTGATTACCTTCTTAAGGCGTTTACGCAAGGTTGATTCCGAAGACCCGAGGCTTTCAGCAATCCGGCGCTTCGATTCTCCGTCCTTCAACCGCTGCCTGGCGTTTTCCAGCATCTCCGGAGAGCAAATCTTCCGGCTAGTTTTCCTTTTGTACGTCCTGATTATTGAAAACTTAATAATTCTTTGGGTTAGCTTTCCAAATGCTATCAAAAAGACGAAGGAAACCAACGCGTACTCTTGCCCGACCAAGCCTGCGTACTCTTGCCCCCTATGACCATTTGTGAAAAAAGCTAAAAGTGCTAAATATTCCGATCATATCCTGGCATGAGTGTTCCACATATTTAATCTATATGAATTATGTGTCCTTTGTCACGTATGCAGATTTGATTAGTGAATTTCCACGAAGCGTGATAATGTTTCCAAAAAGGAATAAAATTACATAAAAATTGGAAAATCTAAAACTTATCTCATTTCTCCGACGTGCGCGAACCAAACCACAAACAAAAACACATATGATCAGCTGACTCGATGACCTGTCAAACCGGTACAGTGTTGCTAGTTTCAGTGTTGTCGTTTACTGTAAAAGCCTAGTGCGTACTCTATCCGCCTGCGTACTCTTGCCCCACTTTACTCTAGAGTAGACTGATAATAAGGTACATACACAGACTAATAGTACATATATTTGTTTTTCTATATTTGGTAAAAGGTTCGTAAGGAATTTTTCGCATTTAGAACCATAGTGAAATGGGTTTATTTTATTCGGTCAAGTTCCATAAAGAATACCTTCGTTAGCGGCCGTTATTCTTGAATTAATGGTATAATCATTGCGCAACTCAAATTTGCAAGGCTGGAAGTCTAGGGGCGTTCTCAGAAAGCATGTTTTATAAATAGGACTTTCGGTTAGCCACGATTTTGCAACTTTTAAATCTGTCCTATAAAAAAATATATTTCTTTAATGGGTTTGAGTTGAATAGTTCTAAATCCTAAACGTTTTAGGCATAGAAGCGATTGCTTACAGATATAAAGCATGGATCATCTTAAATCTGGACGCACTGTTTATTACACCATAGCGCTCGTTGTTGTCGGATCTAGAATGTTTTGACAGTACTTTTATTAAGAATGTTTCCTTTATCAGTGCTGGAAGTTTTGTTACGATTCGTTGTGTTCCAATGAATTCACACTAGAGGGAAGCCCCGAGAAGAAAATTAATATTGGTCACCCACGTCAAAAACCCATGTTCGAGTTCAAAAATCGCGAAATCGTTAAAAATGGTCCAATCGATCGTTTGCAGCGTTCTCAAACATTCCCGAGAGATGCATACTATCGATCGGCTGGTTCATACCAAGCGTCATAGTGGAAATGAGGATCGAAAACTGCATTTGAAGGTGTTGAGAACGATTAAGATAAACCCAGGGTAGTCGGACTAAAGGGCGATACGGTCAAAATTTGGTCAAGGGAAAACGCGTGTAAATCGGTGAAATCGTTTATTTAAATAATCAAATTAAAATTCTTTTTCAAGGTAAATAAGTATAAAATTCAGGAAAAATATTCAGTTAGGCTTCCGCTTTTCCAAATACGAATTGCCGGGCCTTACGCTTAACCCCTGCCATCAGATTTTGTACAGCCACCTTGTCCACCTTCTTCGCCGCAGAAAGCCAGTTTGCCTTGAACTGCTGCTCGTATTTAACAGTTTTTTAGGTCTTCTTTAGGTTCCGCTTGACAATAGCCCAGTATTTCTCAATTGGGTGGAGCTCTGGCATGTTGGGAGGGTTCTTGTCCTTGGGAACCACCTGCACGTTGTTGGCGGCGTACCACTCCATGGCCTTTTTACCGTAATGGCAAGATGCCAAATCCGGCCAAAACAGTACGGAACAACCGTGTTTCTTCAGGAAAGGCAGCAGGCGTTTATTCTAACACTTTTTCACGTAAATTTCTTGGTTGACAGTCCCGGAAGCTATGAAAATGCTGCTTTTCAAGCCACAGGTACAGATGGATCGCGATTTCGAGTCACTACCTTCTTGTAAGTCGATAGTCCGGCCCGTATTTTGGCTCGATGTACGGTTGTAGACGATACACCCAGCTTATTTGCGGCATCTCGGAGAGAGAGGTTAGGTTTCGCTTGAAACTACCGGCAACTCTCTTTGTCGTCTCAGCGGCTTCCGGTTTTCAATTTCCCCCCGATCCAGACTTCCTGGCTGTCGACGAACGTTCCCCAAACACTTTAATTAAATTTGTAACGGATAATTAGGCAACTTTTAGCGATTTTGCCAGCTTTGCGTGCGAGTAGCTCGGATTTTCGCGATGCGCGAGCAAAATTTTGATACACTGCTTTTCTTCCTTGGACGACATTTGGCAACTGAAGAGGCAATTTCAAGTCAAAATAGGAGCAACATTCTACACACACACACCTTCCAAATGAGGGGTGTTCAGGTTTTTTAAATGCAAAATTGAAAGAAATACGTCAAGTTGATATTGACAAAATTTTGACCGTATCACCCTTCAACTGAATTTTATCAAACAACCAAATGCAAATACCAGTAATTAATGTTAAATTTTAATTTGATATTAAATTATTGCAATGGCAAACCTACCCGAAAAATTAGAAAAGCATTGCAATTCAGGCGACTGACTTAGTATCCATCGTCACTAATAACGACAGACAAAGACGACAATTTAGCAAATAACTCGAACATTTACACGCTAGCTTACAATGACGACGCTTTGAATTGTCAATAATGAAGCCGAAACGGATAAAGTTTTGCCATCGTCTCAGGTCGTACCGAGACACCATTTTTGGCGAGACAAAAACGATTTTCGAACAATTGGGAGCAAAAGGACACGACTCGCCCCTTTGAATGAAGTTTCTTGCTTTTTTGGTGCTGGGTCAAAGTTGGTTGAGGGGGAAAAGGTGAGCAAAGTTTGAGCGATAAATTATTGTTAGCGCGGGAGAGAACTCGGGAGGTTGAGATGCACTTCATAAATTAAGTTTCAATTTTGGTTCCATTCCATTGAATATGATAACTTTAATACCTTCAATAGAATCTTAATTAATTTTTGGTTTTTCAAAATTTATACTTTTTAATGTTTAAGAAATCGTGTGCTGAAAAGTTTAAATGATCTCTTTTCTACGGGAAAAAAATCAATCATAATGTAAAACATTTTTCTCTGTTGACAAACCGTGGGAGCAACAGACCGCCGCCGTCTGATGATTTTCATTCAAAAGCAGATGAAAGCGGCAGATGACAATGATGATGATGGTAACGCGACGATAAAGCTAGTGGTTATGATAATGGTGACCATGGTCTGGCTTTTTGTCCTGTTGATGATTTTTACACCCCATAGTTTAACTTTTTACAAGACTCTTGATCCCATTTTGTGTCGTTTATTCGCTCATAATGCTGTCTGTTGTGTTGAGTCGGTGCCAAAAACGTATTAGGGAAAAAGTTTGACGCACTTGTTGGATGTATCGTGTCTTTGGGGAACAATAAGATTATTTTTCCACAAAATGAAAAATGCATGAAGTGAAAATGGAAAATTTTTCATCAACCAGCATCTTCTTGACCAAAGCACTTGAGCACCTTTCGACTCTCGTTAACAATGTAACATAATAGTAAATGCTACATTTATTTTGTGTGGAAAAAACCTTTCAAAACTATTCAAAATCACAGTCAATAAATCCAACTTCAGCCTAACCTGATTACCATAGTTTAGCAACAAACGTTTCTCAAACACTCCTGAGCTCCAGTAGGGGTTGATCCGGTGAAAAATCGCAATGGCGAGCTATTGTAGCGTAACTTTGTTCAATTAGTTACTTAAGCCTAGCCAAGGTGCCGCCAGCAGCAAATGGCGGAGTTATAAAAATGTTCCATGGCAATTTATTGCACACAATTTCCCGGGCGCGGTAGTTTTCAACTGTGGGACATAGTTTTCGCGCTCTGCAAATTGCACTGTTCATTGTACATACTTGGAGCTGCCATTTTTTGCTTTTTACTTCTTCCGCAAACTTTCGAGCACGACACGGTGATACTTTTCTCACTTACAGCGAAAAAATCACCGACTATCATCCACGGTGATTTCCTGCGTGACAAAGCAAGGGGAAAAACAAGAAACTTTTTATGACTATTATTATAAAAATTAAATTGAAAACGAGATTACATCAAAGTTTTAATCTAAATTGTTTCTGTTTCTTTTGTTGCAGTCATGAGTAGGTTCCTACTCTCTGGAGCCACTCTCACCAGATGGATGTCCCGGCTCTTAGTCTTACGGTCTCATTTGGCTTTCCATTATCCCGCGTTACCAGACTGCGCGACAAACTCCTGCAGCTGCCAGGCTTGGTTGAATTTTATTTTCCTTCTAGCGCGCGCAGCAACTATTTCCGTACCGGAAGAAGTTTGCTCCTTCCGGCACCGGGTCCTGATTTTGTTTAGCTGCTGCCTAGACTCGGCTGTTTTGTTTTGAGACAATTTCTAGAGAAAGTTTTTTTCTCTTGTGAATCAGCAGTGATGCCAGATGTACATATACGAAATAAAATGTCAAGAGCAGTGTTGATATGGTGTTCAGTTCGTTACTTTCTGTTCTTAAAAAAAAACAAGATTTGGGTTTGACAGGTTTTAATCGCGATTCAATGACAATCAGGAAATTCCACCATGATTGCACGTACGTTGCAGTACGGCAGAGTAGGAATCTCTTGATAAATACTAATAAAGCATTCAAACGAGTGCTAGTTCCAATCTGTTCCGATGAGATTAGCTGTCGTAGTCGATATGAGGGAGTGCTCATGGCTATATCAAGCATGTTCAGCTCATCCACAATCACAATTGGTAATACCATACAAATTTAAAACTGTTGGGAAAAAATGTCTGGCACAAAGTTAATTTTTGATCTGTTTAGCGTACTCGCAGTATGCCTCGTTAAAAATTAAACCAATTTTTGGGTTGTTTCAGACGAATTTTGAGGATTTTTTCTTTGTATTAGCCCAACCTTCATATGCCAATCGACGTATACAATGTAAGAGTAAAGTATACGATGTATTGACAAAATACACGCAAATAAATTAGTGACCAGATTGCTTCTCGCTCAGAAATTTTTCAAGCAAATTCTGGTGACTGTAGAATATCATCTAGCGACAATTGACCATGTGATACGTGGTCTCTCTTCTATGGACCATGTTCACAGAAGTCAAGTAGTGGATGGCCACGGCCTTTACGCACTGTAAAAGTGATTAAATCGGTCAAGACAAAAGTAAAGAGAACTCCAATAAGAATATTCCGGGGACTGACTAAGTAAGCGAATAACTAAAATGCTTCAATTTAACGATTTGTCAAAGATGACTTAGATGCATGATCAAGGGCAAGAGCAAAGCGCCATTGGATAACAGATCCAATTGAAGCCCTACGACTTGAGCGCGCGAAGCGATTGCTGTCTAAATTTAAGAAGAAACATATGATCGTCGTGTTTTCAGACGAGAAGCTTTTTTCGATAGATCCGGTCTCCAATGCACGTCAAGATCGGTTTATTTCACGTCTGAAGGCTAAAGATGTTCCAGAGAATGTGAAATTCGAATTACCTTCCAGGCAACCAACCGGAGTCAAGAGCTAGTGTTTTGAGCTGTTGCTTCGAATGGATTGAAGATGCCTCCTGCCTGTTTTACAGCTAAATTGAAATAAACAGATGTTTGATAATTTAAAGTCCACAGATCATAACATCTTCAACATTCAACATCTTTCGGTCAACGCAGAATCTCCTACATTCAACAGTCTTCCAGAAGTCTTAAAAATCACTAACAACTATAGCCTCTTCGAATCTCAACTTATTCGTCACCTCAAAGTATTACATAGTCTTAAACCAAATCACCTTGCCAGTTTTTTTTTGCGTTTTAATCAATTAAAACTGAAAAAAACGCAAAAAAACTGGCAAGGTGATTTGGTTTAAGACTATGTAATACTTTGAGGTGACGAATAAGTTGAGATTCGAAGAGGCTACAGTTGTTAGTGATTTTTAAGACTTCTGGAAGACTGTTGAATGTAGGAGATTCTGCGTTGACCGAAAGATGTTGAATGTTGAAGATGTTATGATCTGTGGACTTTAAATTATCACACACGTACATTTTTTTTTTTTGGAGATGTTACGTTACAAAACTTAATTCCAACATGAAACTCAGTGGAAATAATATTTCCTTTGTGGTGATCCATGTACATATTTGATATTGATTACAAATAAAATTTAATATTAAATATTACACAAAATTTAATAAATTACATTAAATTATGCTAAATTAACAGCTAAGAAAAATATCAGATTAATAATAAATAACTTCTGAATAGTGGTTGGATGATCAACAGCTTAAATTTTCTTTGAAATAATGTATAAATTTGGTCTTGAAAAAGATTCTATTCGTTGAATTCTTTATATCTTCGAGAAGAACGTTGAATTTGGTTGGACCAATAAAAAAAATTCGACGTTAACCACGAAAAGTTGAAGATGTGCTGCGTACTAGGTGATGAGAATAGCGAGCGTTATGGATTCTAATTCCTGTTGTAAATCTCAGGCTTTGACTACTGATTGACGCGTGCAAATGATCAAATACATAAAAAATGGTTTGTAAATCGCAAAGTTGAGTTAGAGGTAATATGTTGAGTGACCTGTTAGAATAGATTAGATTAGTTGGAAAGAATAGAGGAAGATTAAAGATAGTCTTTGGGCAAGGTTTTGTGGGGATTGTAGACGTGACAAAAGGGACAAAGATGCCCTTCCCAATATGGTGATCAAATAATATAAATGAGAATGATTGAAGGCAAAATAGAATTTTGGCAGAACGTGGCGTGGAACGAAGGCTTTGACCCTCCATAAGATTCCGCTATACGATGAGATCTTTTTTTGTAAACTTTTAATGTGATTGCTCCATGAAAAAGTTTCATCCAGAGTAATACCCATATATCTGAAGTTGTTCACTCTTTCGATCGCGATTTCAGTGATTTTGGGATTATTATGAGGTTCAATTTTTTTTTCGATAAGAGTGGAAGATGTACTTTGTTTTGGTGAGGTTAAGTTTCAAAAGGTTTGTGAAAAAGTACTATGGAGAACTTATAAATCTTCTTCCATAAGCATGGTAGCACTATTTGGATAGGTGCCAGGGTAAAAAAGAGCTGTGTAATCAGCAAACAGGCGGGAACAACATGCAGAGGTAACTTGCTGAGATCGTTTATGTACAATAAAAATAAGAGAAGCCCTATGTTGCTGCTCTGAGGAAAACAGATATCTAAAACTTATAAAGTTCACCTCAAGGATGTACATATCATGATTTAAAAATTGGAGTCACTAGCTGTTTTAAGGCATCCTGGATTGATGCTAGACTCTATCATGTTGTTAAAACATTTTGCAAGAATGCTTGAAAATGTGAAATGGTGATTTTTAAGTCAAATCGTAGGTATGTTATCAGGACCATTCCTTTTTTTATTTTTAAGAGATTTTATAACTGTGGTAAACTCATTAGCAGATGAGGTTGTAAAAATAGAGAGTTGGTCACACGGTCAATATTCGCTAAACTGTTATATTTTGGATCCACGATAAAGTTATTTGAAAGTGATTTCCCGACGTTGGTGAAATAGTGATTAAATGTCCGACATACTTTGTTTGATCTTCTAAAATCATATTATTAACACTATTAACTTTCAAGTTTATCTCAGAGTTAGTATGAAATCTATTAAGAATTGAATTAATGGTTTAACAGATTTTTGAATGAGGTGTGTTGTTCAAAATATTTTCATAATAGTTCTTTCTACATTTCCTCTTAATAACTTCAACTTTCTTTGATATATAGTTAAGCATTCCCGAGCAGACTATGATGCCCTAATCTTAACAAACTAGAACCAAAATTCTCGAGAACATGTTTTGTTTTTCACTTATGGAACAAATTTTAAACGCCTTTGGATAGGCAACATAAATTTTAGGATAACAAACTTTGCTCTCGTCATGCATAAGGAATGCTTCATCGCTTATCTTAAAATGGTTCTGAACTTGTAAGAATTTCGAGAGATTATAACATTAACTCAACAAAGTTGAATTGGATTGAATACTGATGAGAAAAATATTTAATGCCAATCGAAAATAACAGTGCGAATTTTATACCTGCCTGGCCAAACCACCATATTTTAAAAAAATTGGATTCAAGTTCAAGTTACTAAATCTAACTGGAATCATTCTAACTGCGTCGTACATGTTTCGTCTGACTGTTCAAGTTGGAGTCTCACGTTAAAGTGGGATATCGGAAAACAATGGTCAAACTTATGCGAATAATTCAGTTGTTAAATAAAAAAATTTCATCGTCTGACTCCAAAATTTTTTATTTTTCAAATTTCCCATTCGTATCCACATTTTCGAACCTATCAGTTTTTTTTAACGCTAATTGGGAAAAGTCAACTTATTATCCAAACTACCACTATTCATTTTTTTGTCTTTTTAGACGCAATTCGATTAACGACTTTTAGGCGGCTGTGACTACTGCACGCAGATAAAATCATCGTGAGCAAACCTTGATGGTATAACTTCATATAAGAATAGCACAGATACGCCTGGTTTTAGTATTGTTAAAAGCTTGATGATACCTCGTTTAGCCTACTTCTTTTTAAATGTTGTTTTGATTGCACAATGATACCATTTTTTGGTTACCGAGACATCCTTAATATGGCATTATTGTGCTCTCAAAAGCGTTTTTGAACTGTTGGTTCAACGAGATATCATTGAGGTTTAAGTGAAACCTACACTTCGCATAATTATGGTATCCGTATATGAAAATTCAGACCCAAATTTTGGCATTGTACCACCTTTATTCGGACAAAATGATACCAAATTTTACCTTCAAGGTATGATAGCAAAATTTAGTATTATTTAGGCATAAATGTCTGCTCGGGTTTCTCTACAGTGAGCAGCTTCAGGATTCCTTTTCACTCTTTTGATATAATTGTGTTTAATTCTAATTAACGTCCACATGTTAAAAGACATCCACGGATAGTAATCGCCCTTGAGTTTCATTGACTTAGTAACTTTTTTTGAGCAAGTAGTAAGCAAGTAGTTGTTATAATTTGCCACAATACTTTGAAAACATATGCCAGCATCTTCGATTTCACCAATCTCTCTCAAATAATTCCCAAATTTTTCGTTTAGTTCGTAATGATTGATAATGTTTTTGCTCAATTGTAACTGTTGCTAGTACGAATTCAAATCAAAGGTAGTAATTAGTTGGAGATGAACGCTTAAATCTGTATAAATTGTGTCGTTTTTTTCAAATTCGATGCATTCATGGTCGAAAATATGATCACTGATAGTTCTTGTGGTTTAAGTATTGGTACACAGAAAGTCAAATTACTCAAGAAGGTTAGTTATATTTTATCACTGAATTATTATTTGTTACATTTACGAACACGTTCAGATCGTCGACTATAAAACAAGAATGATTGTTGGGCACTGAAAATTAATGTTTGCAAGCTGCCCAACTTAGATAAGGACAACCCAATATGAGATGTATTTGAGTAAAGAGAGGAAGTTGAATAGAGGAAAGATAGTTTAAAATAAGTTAAAAGTTAGCAGGTTACTTTTGAAAAATTTGCGAAGAATGTCTAAGTCTTTTCCCATTTGGGCACTGTTCAGGATAAAACGAAGCAGTGTCATCCGCAAACTGTCTGGGAATGCTGTTTAATGGTAGATTGCTTTAATCGTTAATGTATAATAACAATATGGCCCAATATTACTGCCTTGTTTTACACCCACATCAAGGGGTTCCAGGGAGCTGATGGCATTAGCAACACCTCCTATATCATACTGATCAAGTTTTTTAGGACGATTTTGTGATCAAAAGTACCAAAGGCTTCTTTCAAGTCTAGAAACAATCCTCTATCGATTTTTTTTCGATTCTCTATTTTCTATGTCAGAATCTATCAAATCACACATAGCTATCTGTATACTGCAGCCGGCTTTAAAGCCGCATTGCAAGTTGTATAAAATGTTATTTTCATTAATGAATTGATTCAGTTTGCTTATTAGAAGTTTTTCAAATCCTTTACTAAATACGCTATGCGTTGAAATTGGACGGTTATTGATGATGCATGTGCCATCACCTGATTTAAAGACGGGAACAACTCTTGCGATATTTAAAATTACTTGATAAATTCCCGTTTATATTATGGATACAATCAGAAAAATCCAAAAATTCTTGAAAATTCCAAACAATTAGATTTCAGCAGGCTGCTAGGTATTTTATCAGGACCACTACTGCTTTTGTTACTACTTGCAGGACGTATAAATATGGTGTTTGTAACTCTATTTATAATGGACAAATTATCAAAAGATGGATCGTCCACAATACTATTGGCCAGATTCTTTCCCATGTCTGTAAAGTAGGAATTAAAGTGTTGACAAATATCTTTTTTATTGTTAATATTGCAATTGTTCAAACTACAGTTCATCTCTCGTCTCGAATTTTTCTTGGAAATTTATCAAAGAGTGTTTGCATTTTTCCATAATTTGGCATGCAAGGCGTTTTTAAAAAGGTTTTCAAAATAATTTTTCTTATGAATCGTATCACTATCACAATTACATAAGCATATCAATTGAAATTGTTCAACACTTAATCAAAGCTGAACCCAGTGAATTCAGAATTCAGAAAAAAATGAGGAAAATACCTTACCTATAATTTGTTTCAACAAAACACGTCAGCTGCGTTAAAATCACTTTCAAACTGAAAAAAAAAAACAATTTAGGAAACGAAACCAACTTGAGTTTTCTTTAAAAAAATATGTAAAGTTCTTCTTTTGCCACCTTCCCCTAAGGTCGCCAGATTGCCTGGTTTTATCCAAGTTTACCCGGATACTTAATACTAAATTTAAGAACAGTCCAGCCCGGCCCGGTTGCCTGAAAAGCTCGAAATTCGCCCGGATTTATTCACTTTATTTGGCAAATTCATCGAACAAAAACACCATCAAATCGACATTTTTTGTGCAAGTTTTTTAAAAATAATTATGAAAGCTTTTTTGGAAACCTAACATACGGCTCAAAATTTATCGATGAGTTTTGATAAAAAAAAATTTCATCAAGCGGTTTGTCCAGCCTGGATACCCACTGAAAAAATTCTGGCAACCTTACCTTCCCCCCTAATTTTTTTATTTTAAGTTCTTTGCATTTATCGAAAATTGTAACAATTACAAGAACGAAAGACAAACGGTGAAAGATAGATCTCACCTTTCAACATTCCCCAGTTTTTGCATATTTTCGTTTTAAAATAGCTTAAATTTCGATTTTTTTTTCATACGCATTAACAGTGCGTAGCTGGATTAACTTTTTCTTAGCGTTGTCGAAATAATAAAAAAAAAAACAATAACTAAATCATTAAGGACCGGGACGAAAACAAAGTAGAGAATTACCTAAATTTGACATTGTATACCTCAAAACTCGCTGGACAACTTCTTATGAATTTAGTATCTTGAAGTTACCGAAAATGTTGAAATCGATTTTGAAGAAAACAATTTCATTATTAAATTTATTACATTTGAGTGATACTTCTAAAAGTAGCAAATTCGCGATGAACGAATAACCAAGAATTTATTAAATAGTTAGTCTTGAAAATTCTAGAATTTTATACGGGTAATTTCTGAATGACATTTTTAAATTTTTCGACAAATTAAATTGAGGTTTTTTGTGTTCTGAAGATTTAAAACTGTTGTTACCATTTGAACTATAAAATTCCTGCTTTGGTTTCGTATTTTGGTAATTTGACCTTAATAAAATATTTTAATTTTATGTATAATGTGTATATCAAATCTTGATTTGAGACACTGCACAGTGGTTCTGTATCGGATCTGATTATATGTTTTGAATTTTATTCTTGATCTCTAATTTCTATATCCACATGGAATTTGATTTTAATTATATTCTTTAAGTTTTTATTTTGGCTGCAAACTAAGTCTTAAAGCTTCCTAGTTGTTCTGAAGAAAATATTAAAATTATATCGATGTATGTGATCAATGATGAAAAAAATCAATATCTCACTTTGATTTTTTCTTAGCTTATGAATCTTACTAAGAGTTAAATTGGGGATAGAGTTTGTATTTAACGGCTTCAATCGTTGACTTACTTTTCCACAATGATTGCACGTGATTTTTAACAATTATTGTTCGATAATACCAGAGTTGCAAGATTTCAGATAATCATTCGAAATTGATACTCACCGTGATGAGTATCAATTAAGCAGCACAATGAATTTCGTTGTGATGCTCAAAGCTTTCGATGTCAAACGAAATTCACTGAGCATCACATCTAGAAAAAAAATCAGAAATCCAGAATCCCATTAGAGAAATCTTCAGCTATATTCCCCACTTTTTCCCCTACTTTTTTTTTGACGACAGTTAAATTTGTAATGAATCTATGGAATATTTGAATGTATCATATAATGGGATTAGCTTTTCACACTAGCGACACGTCAAGTTGAACGACTCCAAACGCTTTGATATAAAAAAATAAGAGTGCTTTAATGATTGGAGTTTATTGAAACTTTGTAATAACGAAAGTGTTAAAGCTCGTGGTACCTATGTTTTAAAAAGTGTCTATGTACACAACACACTACCTTATAAATGTTGAGAACAATACTTTAATTTTATAATATTATTTGCAAATACGGCGCTTTGGTACTAACCAATTTATAACATAATTTCATAGTCAAGACGACTTAAATAAAAAAAAAAAATTCAGTCGTTGACGTTTTGTTGGTTTTCAAAATTAAAACATAATATGGGATTAAAAGCTACATTACTAATCGATTTTCTGGCTTTTTGAAATCAGTAAAATATGCTTAGTTAGCTAAGCATATTCATTAATAGAAAAATCGATATTTGTTTCAACTCTCAAGAGCTGAATTTTTTACAAAAAACAAGGTCAAAACTCAGATATTTTTTTAGGTTTTTTTTGTATTTTCTCGGCTGTTGACATACAAAAAAAAACATATGTTGAACTGTAATATGATCACAGTCATCAAATTTCATGCGGTCCCTTCTTCAGAGCATGTTGTGTACGAGTGAAGGATATCTTAATTTGGAAATATTAATAAAGATCATGTATTCTAACAAATAAGCATCTATACATTCAGAATTAAAACCTACTTTTTTATATCAACTAAATGAAAAAATAGAAGCCGTGATGTCAGTGATAAGCTGTCCTTTGTTTCAACTTTTATTTAAATCTCTTTTCAAACGATCTTTTTTTTAAGCGTCCTTGGTCCTTGACATCCCTTCTCTGTTCCAAACTACTCATTGGTAGTGCAATTTTCTGCCGAATTTTTGACAGTAATAGTCACTTAGAGACTGTAAAAGATCCGGAACAACCGTAGAGAAACCCATTTTCGTAACCAATCTTAACATTCCCGATTTCACAAAAACCACTTCAAAATGATGTACTAGCCTGTGAATGATCAATAAACAGTCTAAACTAGCCATTTTAATGAAATTGACCAGTGTTTTTTCCAAGGGTTTCACGAATTTCTTTTAAAGGGCATTTTTAAACATACTCAAAATTCGTTAAAAAAATCCAGCTATGATAGTTAAAGAACCATTCATTTCTGATGCATGTGTCTAAGAAATAAGGCCGCTTAACAAAAGAAGCGATTTTACAATTACTCCAAATGGTAGTACAAAAATATTTGATCAATCTTAATATTCAATGGCACATTATTATTTCTGTCATATTCTTTTTTCTATTTAGAATTCTATAAATCTTCTGGAAACGCTCTTGAAAGTATAAGTGAATTTATCGGACATTAGATAGGCTGGTATGAATCATATCCTATTTTTTGGTGCAACGATCATGTTTTCTTCTTCAGAAATTTCCCACAGGGAATTTCAAACATCACACGAGTCGAGATAATATTTGAAAAAGATCTTTGAGCCGGTGCAAATAAAACCGGCTTTCCTTCTCTTGAAAAAGAAAATCGTTAAAATGCATAAAAAATCATTAAAATGTCTTTTTTAAATTGAAATAAAAAAGATTAACCGTTAGGATAGAAGCTGCAAACTGCCGCTTTCATTTGAAAGGGAAAATTTTGATATTTCTTTATTACTTTTTATTTGGTTCATAGATGCTTTTCATATGTGGTCGAGTCCAGCCGGTTGCATAAGCTGGGATGCCATGCGTTTTAATTGGAATGGTTTTTCGTTGGTAACAATTTTTTTTTTAATTTTTATATTTTAAAATTTAATTTGTTTGGAAGATTAAGAAACTATTTTCTTCATTTATATTAAAACTTTACATAGCTACCTATAAATTTCAACTTCGTTTTTAAGGTTGCCGCTACAAGTAAAAGCAAAGCATAGCTCGAATGCTATAAATAAAATCATTAAACTTTTTTCTGCAAAATTTACAAAAAAAAACTTTCGGTAATTCAAAGATACTAAATTTGTAAAATAAGGCCCGGTGGATCCTTATAATTTTAATTCTGAATTTTAGTGTTTCCTAGCTTAGTTGTCTTTGCGGTACTTTTTGTGTTAATATTTATAATAATCAAATATTTAGCTAATGAGATTTTGCTTTACTTTTTTATAGTTTCTTGTTATGTCCAGAAGATTTGAGATGTTTTTTTTTCTGGCAAGCACATTAAGCCATTGGGGGTTTTTTGAAGAATTTTGAGCTTGGGCATTTCAATGTTTGCGGTTCTTTTCCATGATTAATTTAATATGTTCATTGACACGTGCGGCGAGATGAAACGCTAGGTAGAAGAATTTGCAAAGGCATGAAGAATAGGCGGATAGGCAAGCATCAGATGAGCTTCGTAGGATAAAGTTTGGATAGGTGTTGAAACTGTAAGTCTAGGGCATTTTTATTGGAAAGCATGAAAGTGTGGTGGTACGCCTTTGCCGTACAACAGACTACTCTGTATAGGAAGCGTGATCGACTTTTGATCAACACATTCCTAAACACAGCAGGCCAGTTGGACTGTGTACTGTCAATACACAGTCAGGCAAAAACGTAGCACCACACCGACTTACATCTAAGAAAGCACATGTAAGTCGGTGCGTCTTCGTCCTGAATCAGATGTAAATCGGAGGTGTAGATGTTAAATAACGAAGGGGACAGCACATCACCCTGAGGCAACCCATTGTCGATGATCCGTGTTACATAATTTTGTCCAACCTGAATGGTTAACTTCCTAGTTCTAAGAAAGGAACCAACCCAGACTACCAGTTCCGGTGGAAATCGTTGCTTGCCCATGATGGTCTCAAGGGTTTCAGTTTTAACCGCGTTGAACGCGTTCGTAAGGTCAATAAAGACAGTTGCAGTGATAAAGTTCCTCCTCTTATTTTCTTTCACAGCATTGACCAAAAAGTTTATGCATGTTGATGTAGATACCGTTTTTCTGAAACCGTACGAATTGTCTGGAAGAATTTTGTAATTATCTATGTGGGCTTGAATTTTTTCTAAGACTGAGCTATTTAAAAGTTTGGTTAAGGTCGCGACAAATTTTTTTTTTTGTTTCGATTATAGTCGTTTTACCATCTTTATGGCATTCGCGACTTTATTAACGTTACAGTTGGCGGATCGTTATTGAAAAACTATCCGGTACAACCGTGTTCGATGTTTACTCTTGGGCTCGAACTCACGGACATCGGCTCAGGAGACAACAGACTTGCCAACTGAGCTATATCACAAGCCCAGTGGTCGCGACAAGTGAGATTGGCCGTTTGCCTTCGATAGTGCATTGATCTTTGCCATGTTTTGGTATGGCGATAACTTTTATTTCCTTGAGTTGATCAGATAGTGATCCAGAGATAAACATTTTATTAAGGTCCTCTATAACGATATCTCTGATTGAAGGATTTAGGTGTTTTAGCATACCGTACTTTTGGGCTTGTGATATAGCTCAGTTGGCAAGTCTGTTGTCTCCTGAGCCGATGTCCGCGAGTTCGAGCCCAAGAGTAAACATCGAACACAGTTGTACCGGATAAGTTTTTCAATAACGATTCGCCAACTGCAACGTTGATAAAGTCGCGAATGCCATAAAGATGGTAAAACGACTATAATCGAAACAAAAAAAAAAAAAAAAAGCATACCGTAGGTTATTTGGTCGTTAGACGGCGCAGATTTGCTCTTCTTTCGGTGTAGTATTTTGTTCCAAAGGTCCGAGTTCACAATGTAATATTGGCACGTCCGTCCATAGGTTGGAGGAGTGTCAAAGTCTATGTCATTATTTCCAAAATGCAGGTTCATGAACCTTTCGGCCATGTCGATATCCTCCTGCACTGGGTTAGTCACTCTTCGTTTTTTGTTGTTACCTGCAATTTTGTTCACTTTTTCCCAAAGAATCTTTGAGCTAATTTACGGATCAATACTTGACGCAAATTCCTCGATACTTTTTCTCATCGATTCTTTTTCAGTTCGGATAAAAAAAGCTCTGGTTTTCTTAACCAAGATAGCATTGTCTATTGTGCTTTGAGTTTCTAAGGGCTTCTGTTTTCTGTTGCCATGCTTCTTCGACCTTCTGTTCCCACCAAATTTTAGGAACATATTTACTTTTCTTTCTGTTGTTCTTAAAAGTATTTTTAATTTTTTCTTTTAGACCGTCTAAACCGTTAACTTCCCCACTTTGTAGCTCAAATATATCTTCGTAGATCTTTTGAAACTTTGTGTAAAAGCGAGCATCGTTTGATTTACAATCTGTGATTTCCATTTCTATCATCAGGTGTTGACTGCAACCGATTGACTGATGATGTAATGCCCATTTGGTTACCGAGAACAGGTTAGCAGAGCATAATGAAATATCAATCGCTGTAGATCTTCTACCTATTTCCAGTGACACGAAAGTTTTTCCACCAGTGTTCATTAGAATTAGATTTGAACTATTTTTCATGCTCGTCAGAAACGAACCTCTTGTGTCAGACTTATCGTCGCCCCAAGTTGGATGATGGCAATTAACATCTCCGCCAAAAATCACTCGTGAGTATTGGCTGAGTTGTACACTGTAAATTTTTGCCTCGATTTCCAGCAAAAAAAATTGCTGGAAATGTTCAGCAATCCAATTTTTTGCTGGAAACCAGCAATCGGTTTTCGAATTGCTGGATTGATCTGCAATTTGCAATTGATCTAGTTTGCTGGAAATTCAGCAATCGAATTGTCAAATTGAAGTCTGTTTGTTTTCGTACGCTGAAGCAAGGTGAGACTTTATTTCACGAACTTTGATAAGATTAATACAATTATTCTTCTTTTTTTCTATTTTCTAGCAACCAGACATCAAGCCAAGGGTGAGTATTTAAAAGATAGGTAGATATTTCAAGAAAAATACTAATCAAAACTCTATTTCAGGTGACGGATGATGACCACCCCGGTGTTTATTAATTAAAATAACATGTGATTTTGGGAATAAAAATGGAAGAAAATAATTCTTATTTATTTCTTGTCATACCACAGCCAGTATCCAATATTTAATTTCGAATTGAAATATAAATTTGATACCAAATACAGCCGAATGTTCTGAAAGAAATAGCTGGTTTCCAGCAATCTGGATTGCTGATTTTCCAGCAATTTGAATTGCTGGAAACCAGCATTAACGTTTGCTGTTTTTTTCCAGCAATTTAAATTGCTGGAAATTTTGCTGGAAAGTCAGCGGGACAAAAACCAGCAAAATTTTGCTGGTTTCCAGCCAAAAAAAATTGCTGTGTAGGAATATTGAATTTAGGGTAGGTGTTCCTAATTTGGCATGTGTACCTAATGTTCACATACCGTTCGATTTTGACTGTTTTTGATATTATTTTTCACTTATCACTTTTATAAAAAAAAAATTATAATGTAACGGATCATGTGAAATTTCATTATACAAACAAATTAGTTTCCCAACTCACAGGATTTTCGTAAAATCTGGATTGTTTCAAAGTATGTCCAAATTGAATGGAGTTGTTAGCAAATTTCTTAAAAAACACCTGTTTAGAAATGGAAGATAAAAGCTGAAGTCGTTAACCGATTTTTTTGAAATTTTTCAACGGATTGTTTTTAATCATGATTTAAGTAATAAGTATGTTAGAACTATGTTTTTTTCGTGTAAAAACTAAAAAAAGCATGTGTCCACAATTAGGAACACTATTTTCAATGTGTTCCTAATTATGGATATAGTCAAAGTTTTCCAAACTATATCAAAGTCATAGAATGTATTTGAAATATATTTGATTGATTGAGTTGTGTTTTAACTTCATTTTCAACGAACTGTAAAAATAAACTGTTTTTAACTAATACAACATGATTTTTTTTTAGTTCAGTGTATCTCAAAGCTAAAAAGGTTGAAAATATATTTTCGCCAGGTTGTAAAGTACGCACCCTTCGCGACAGAGAAGGAAACCATCAAGTTACAGAGAGCTTCTCAACGAGAACAGAATCGAAAGGAAAAAATTTAAAAAAATCTCAATAAAATACGTTGTATACCGCCATCTGGGGCATCATGCAACACTTTTCAACTTCAATTGCTTCTAAAAACCAAATGTCCACAGATAATCCTACTGTTTGTACATCAAAAGTTTTAAGGTTAATGGGACATCAAATTAACGGAGTCTGAAAAATATTTGGCTACATCAGTCATTTTTAAATTTACAAAACATGCGATTATCACCTTACTAAGAAAAGGGGGTAAGTTGCAAAAAACTTTGTTTTTAAAGAAAAATTAAAAAAAAAGTTTGATTAGTTATAGTTTTTGACATATCTGCAGTTATTTTTGATTTTGTTAGAATTAAAGTTTATATTTTTTCTGTCAAAGATTGTTTTTTAAAAAGAAAGCGTTAGGATGCTGTATACATTTAGGGATATAAAATACTACAAAAAAATTTACATTATATACTAGCATATGGACACAAGATTGAAACTGCGAATCATTGATTTGCATGTCGATGCATTTTAGTCCAGACTGGTAACGGAATTTTAAAAATATTTATTTTGAAAAATTAAATGATTGTCCGAAAAATATTCATACACCAACAGTGTTGACATAGGATAATAAAATCAACATAAAGTTTGTAGGTAATATCATTAAGCCAATCTGTCACAGACTTTTAAAGAAAATTTTCGAGACCGTTCAAATCCAAGTTTAAACCATTTTAAATTTTTGTGAAGTTAATTTCAAGTCAATTCCGAAGGTTTTCCGGTATCAGCCCTACAAGACGGAACATTTTTCAAGAGGTCTCAAGGTCTTCAAGAGGTTTCAAAAGATGATTTGTCCTGTCTTCCTGGAATGCTGTCGGCCACTCATACTAATTGGGGATGAAACCTTCGGAGTCATTCATTGATGTTTGGCATACGGAAAACGTTTAAGCTAAGTATTCTCACTTTTTGTTATAATAAGTTGATCGAACTTGTAAATTTTACCTAAATACTACAATGTTTTCAATGTGAAAAATTATTCACAAATGTTCGGGCCACATTAATAATGTCGTAAAAAACATTTTGTAATTTTTATACAATAATTTTAAATATTTTCAAACCAATCGTTATTTCACAAATTCAAAATATTAACTTAATCAGTTCAAAATTACAAAATTGATCCCTTTTTTTGGTTAAAAAATAAATTTTATTCTCGTATCAAACCTAAACTTGGATAAACTTATTCAATAGCTTGTTTAGAATTACTTTATTTCCCATCCATTTTTTTTATTCAAATGTCCAAAACTTTTAATGTATATTATGATTGAATTATAAACAAGACACAAGTTAATTCTTAACGTTTCTGATCAAATGGTGGAAGTCGTTACATGAATCTTTCAATCAAAATTGCTAAAAAATTAACATAGTTTTTATATGTGATTCCATTCTCTCCATTTCTCTTTAAACAAAGATAAAACGTTAGATTTGGACGAGATTTCTCCAATGGTTCAATTCACTTTTTTTTCAATCTCTTTCTGAATTTTTCTTCAAAAGATTTGAACTTTTACACCTTTTATACGTTTTTAAATTCCTACATAAATATGATTTAGAACATCAGATCGAATATTATTTCGAACTTTGAATTATGTGAGCAACAACTATTATAGATACAGATGAAGATGGAAATCAAGTGTATACGATTGACTTCGAATGTGTATTAGTCATAATCACCATTCAAAATTGTTGTTTCATATTTCGCTCAAATGTTCTAATAAATAAAAATATATTTCAGGAGAAAAAATTGATGATAGCCACTGCTGAACACTAGTCAAAAGTGTTTCCTTATTATTTCCTTTCCCCCACATTCCCAACCAAATTTTTTGCAAGGATGCAGAGGTGACCTCGGTCCTTAAGCACAAAGTTGTTCTTTCATCCCTTTCTAATTTTTTCAAGCCTATCTATTGACTACTAGGACGTGGCCGGCGCCGTTATTGATGTTCAAAGAGAGAGCATCAGTTTTGTGCATTGTGAATGTGTAGCCAATTCCAGGTTCCGTTCATTTGACCTCTGAACAAAATTGATGGCCTCGGTCAATCACGGAGTAGCAACCATTGGCGATGTGGAACTCGTTCTACTGAGCCACGCCTGCGATCTTGAAATCCGAAATGTATTGACTTGTATTTAAACCAAATTTAGGAATCAATCACCGAGTATATTAAAATAATTTTAAATTCTTTATCAAAACATCTTAAAGTGCATTTCGAGTTCAATGATTCAAGGTGGATGTGAGTAGTCAATCAAGCTAAGCTAAGCTAAGCTAATATCATTAAGCCAATCTGTCACATTGTGTAAAGTTTTTACGGCATCAAAAAACGTTAAAATTTCAATTTTTCAATTTTCTATGAGAATCAAATACTTCAAAAAACTATCTCACGATGTGAGAAACTATGGCATCATCGCTTTGTTATCATTAAATGACAATTTTATTACATTATATTAAATGTACACAAATGTGTATGTGGTACACAAATGTTGTATTGAACCATGCTGCTGCATGATGCTCTGTTTGACTGTACTTATTTGTATCCATTGCGATGAATTTTCTATTTCTTGAAATGTTATAAATGTATCCATTGGAAAAGTAAAAGTTTGAATTTTAATAAGCTCAACATCCACTACTTTCTTCAAAATTAGCGTAAAGGAATATTGTGAAGAATTTTAATAGTCCTTATTTCTCTATTCATATTCCAAAAACGTTGTAAAATATTTAAAAAGGTGAGTTTTGAGATTTTTCTCAAAAAAGTATTTAAAAAACAGACCCATAAGCAAAATCAGGAACAAACAGTGTAATATTGAATACGCTGATATATTTTTCCTCATATCTAAACATTAGGAACACCCAAATGTTAACATTACTAATAATTAGTGCCAAATTAGGAACATCAGAACACTTTATAAAACATGATATTTTTCGTAAATTATGGCTTGAAACGATTTTTTCAAACCAAAACAGAGTTCAGAAAAAAATTTGGATCATAATTACTAAAAAATTGTATATCTAAGTATTAAAGATTCTGCGTAATAATATCAAATCTAAAAACCTCTGACAAAATGTAGCGAAATTAGGCTCACTTATTCTAGTTTTTGAGATAGCGTACAATAAAAAATATTTTCTGCTTTATTTTTGGGCATCGTGCGCCATCTGTAATGCATACTATGAACCTTCATTTTTTTTTTAATTAAGGCTTTTTTTAATCACGTTTTCTGTTTCCTGAAGCATGACCTTCAAAATAACTCAAAATTTTCAATTTGATTGAAGTTATAACAAATTTAGACAATTGTCCCCCTTCGGTACAAAAACAGCATATTTCAATTTTTATCAATACACCACCGTTTTTGGGTAATGGCACGATTTCAGATCCAATTTAAACATAGTTTAAACTTTGTGGGATCTATGGAAGTGCTTATCAGAGAAAACGGACGAATTTGGAGGCAGTCTCCCAAATATTTTAAGCCATTTGTGGGGTCAATCGTTATGAAAGATGGATAATTTACTGTCTCCACAGATCGTCAGCCTTCTCAAGTACTAGACATCAAATTTTTCATTTTTTCTTCTTTTTTATTTCCGGAAAATATAGGCGAGGTATTTCAACGAAAAGTTTCTGGTTGGACTCCTGCCAGAGTTCGTTTTGCTGTCCATTGCGAGATTTTTCAAAATATCTCCCCACAAGCAATCCAAATATTTTGCGCACAATTTGACAACCTTATTTCGTTCATTTTACCGGTGGGCGATTTTTCTTCTTTGTATAAATGAATACAGGCCTATTTTTAAGTCAGTTAGATGAACTAGTTAGAGAAATTCGACTGTTTTTATCACTTTCTTTATTCATATTTTCGGATTATGCTTGGAAAAACCTCTCACATTCTTCTCACTCTATGGAATCAGTCGTCTTCACATTTATACAAATTTTATTCACTATTTGATCCTCTAGGACTTCTCAAACAATTTACCATGTAAATTTTGGTCGAATAATTGATTTCCAGGTGCTTTTGGGAACTTTTCTGGATTTTTCTTGATTCTGAACAAAAAAAATTGTCAACAAGTTTCTGTAATGGACTTTATCTCAAAAATTACTTGACAGATTGTCATCAAATTCTGAACACGTACATATTACATTACTAGGTAGCTTCACTGGAAATTTCATCAATTTCTATCTATGCGTTCATAAGCCTTTCACAAAATAAAGTGTTGAATTTTTTCGAATACACTTCTTAGATTTTTAATACGTTTTGACATGATCAGATGACTGATTGTAATAGCAAACAAGTTTTGGTGAAATAAGAAAACTAATTCTATTTAATTTCTCGTTTTTTAATCAGCGTTCATAGTAGAGCTTAATTTATTTAGAAATGGGACAGTTTCTTTTGTTGATAGCTTATTTCCTAGTTATCGAGCATACAAAATTTTGACAGCATTTTGTTGCCTGTCAAAAGTAACATCTGACCTATTTTTCCAAAAATTAAGCTGGAACAAATATCAATTCCTTCTTTTGTCACGAACGCTGAAATTTCCTGTAAATTTTTCTCTGATAAGCTAAAAGTGTTGTCTAGCTGTGACTATAAAAACCTAATTTAAACTTACTTAATGGTCCCGCGTCGATTCTTCAGCGCATAAAGCCATGGCAAAACAACTGCACAGTTGACGATCCGGAGCGAGCGTCTTCACTTGGTCCAAGTCAAGAAGAACCTAACCTCGAACAATAAATTTTTGCTAGTTCCAGAGCTCGTAATCTGTAAAGCCGGGACCAAGGCAATGCGACAGGTGATTTCTAATGGACGACAAAATTTATGAAAAACCCTATTTCTGACAAGTTCCCCTGCAGATAAAAGTATTTTTTTTTCAATATAAAAATTCAACAACAAGCTGTAATTCTTCCCAAAAACCCCTCAGATAAAAGTATTTATTTGTCAAACGTGATTTGTCAAAAGTTTGCTCTAATATCTAAATTAAAGAAACAGATTATATATATCTCAATCAGATAGGATGTTGACCACCAAAAACAGACAAAAAAACTAAATCTTGCAAATAAGTTTTCACGCAATTTTCGCCTTCTATTCAAGTGCTTGTGTGCAATAATGAGGACTCATTCGAGAAAGAATGACCTTAATGGGTTAAATTCCTATAGGGGAGAGTGGGGTAACGTGGGCCATGGGGAAACGTGGGCCACTTCAAATATCTCAGCTGTGTGTTGAGATAAAAATCCCAATCCAACTGTCATCGTCGTCGCTCTGCGTAAGCATGTTTTTCTATATGTTGTTGACTTATGTACGTATCACATGGTTCTTTTATGAAACTAGCCTAGAAAAATGTACTTACATAATTAAATAAGCACCCGCAAAATTGCATCCGTGCGAGACCTCTAGTACATAACAAAAATATGCACATAAGCTTATGATCTTGGTTTTGTCATATTCTTTCACGTGGAGAAGGAATTTTTGATGAAACATAAATAGGTCACACAAACGCAACCAATTTCCAAATCATTGCTTGTGGGGAATCGCGGGCCACATTTTGTGGGGTATCTTGGGCCACCTATATTTCGGTGTTTTTATACACATTCAGAACTTAAAATACGTTATTACTATTTGTAAAGATTTCTTATGCCAAATGAAGAAGTATGAAAAATGTTTTGTCCATCTTTTCTAATGCGATAGAGACGAACAAAAGTCCTATATATGAAATTTTGTCGAAACGTTCGCGAGCCAGGTTTTAGGATCTTTTCGATCATACACAACTCTCTTTTTAGTTTCCTCATCTAAAATCGCTTTAAAATAACTAAATAAATTATGAAATTTCAGTTTTGGGTCAACTCATAAACTTTGCACGTTATCTAGTCAATTTGGGTTTGGTGGCCCACGTTTCTCCACAGTTTTTCAGAATCCAAAAAAAAATACTTTTTTCAAAACAGTCAAAACTCGGGAAATTGATGTATTTAAAAAATAACAAAAAATGCCTAATGATACCTCAAAAATGTAGAAATCCTTCCCATTTATTTTTTTCATTATATCTTTTTTAATAAAGAAGTTATGAAACAAAGGAAAAAAGTGGCCCATGATACCCCACCCTCCCCTAATAAAAGAAAAAATAAATATTTTGTTCAGCATAAGTTCTAAACATAATTACCGTTGGATTGAAAACATTACTCTGACATCACTGCCAGCTGCCGACAACATCCGATGTTTTTTTTGCCGACAAAAGTTTCTTGAAGTTGCCAGAAACTTGGTGGCCCAGCTCCAGCAGTTGTTTATGCATTTTCCCGGCTGCACGCTTTCGGCATACTTGGTGGCGAAAAATGTGAGTCCCCTGCGCCGTTTCCGGTTTGTTTCCGTAGTTTTTTTTTTTATTCTATCCTACGCTCAAAACTATACTATAACAATACTCAAAAAGTGCACAGTTGGGAGCCTTCCGGTGCGATTTTTGGCATCGTTAATTTTGGCTTGTTGTTTTGCGTACTACTGTTTGAAATTGAAACCGGTCCTTAGGTTTTTCAATTTGAATTTCGCCTTCCCGTTGACACGGTTTATATTTTTTGTGGCTATGCAATGAATGGGAAGTGATTAAGTAGAAACAACACTTTCTTGTGGGAATTTAATGATGTTTTGCCTGAGATAAGATTCTAGGAAGAGGGGGGCAAATCCGGTTAGAGGAAAAAAGTTTTTCCGTCTACTTAATGTCTTGTTGGCTATCATGAGGAAAAAAAGATCAATTTCAAGTTTGTTTGTTTGTTCGGAACTAGTTGAATAACCACGTCTATGACACCAACATTGAAAGCATGATACAATGCATATTAATGATGTGACAAAACTGGTTTAATTTTTATTTTGACAATTATCAAAGTCATAAAAAGTTCTTCAATGATGAATTTATCATCTGATTTTCAGAAATTTATTTCTTTCATCGAACATAGACAAAAACATTCATTTGTACTTTTTCCAATCATTCTCTCGATATGTTCAACAGCTGCCAACAGCTCAATCTTCAGTATCAGTGGATTTTTTTTGTTGATTTTATTTCAATAATAGCTCGCCTCAGCGCGCGTCCCTTATCCGGTGCGGTTTATCTTTGTGGTTTATCAGAGTTGTCAACAGCAAAGTAAAGAGCAGCTCATAAAATAATAGAATGAAACATCAAATCCCCAAACGAGAATTTTATTGGAATCATCAAGTGGAATCAAAAACAAACATCCTAACCGGAATGGATTTTTTGGGGTGGCCCGAGCAAAATGGATTGAAAATTATACTTACAGAAAATAGATTTTTCCAAAATTTGTTTAAGATAAAAGGGTGCTTTGTTGAATCAAAACATGATTCAAAAAATTCAATTGATAATTTTTTAAAAATCTTTTCTTCTGTTCTGACAATTTTTTTTTGCAGGTAACATCCTGTACCGGAAATCCCTGATATGAACAATGCCAGGTAAACGAGATGACAGCCGGAACAAAAACCTTTTTCCATGCGATATGAATCCCGGAAATAACTCGTTCGAACAACGCCACAAAACAGCAAGAACCATATCAGTGTGTGTTGTTTCTTTGGTTTGGTTCAATAAAAACATTGTAAATCAAATTTTATGGTTTCGACGTATGGTCAAAGGGATCTGTCGTCAGCCGTCTGATGCCAATGCAATCCATATATCCTTCCTATGGTGGGCGGTGGTTAACTCTTAGGTTTGGCTCTAACGGCCGTAAATTTATTAACGATGCGTTCGGAGGAAAAATTTTACCTGGTCGTCTCGAGCTCGTCTATCGAACCTTTGATGACATATCAGTGCAATTTCAATAAAAAAAAGTATTAGGAATGGAACGAATGAAACAAAGCTATTAGAGTGTAGCTTACCATCATGGTCGTAGAAACGGAACCCCCCCTTGGAGGATTCAGGAAAAACAAGCGAGATTTTCTACTGAACTCTTAAAATTTTAAATTCCTCATCAAATTTTGATGATTGATTGAGGTTTATTCAAGAGCTACAATCTTGACTCAAAATTGATGCTGAAACCTCAAAAACTAATCCAAGTCGATCAACAAGAAAGTGACACTACTGTAATCAATCAGAGTGATCTATCTTGAGAAGCTACAGTAAATAGGGGACAAACCACAAAAGATCTAACAACTGGTCGCAGTGGTAGGGACCCAAAAAAAAAAAAATCCAAGTCTAAGAATTTTGCTCAGGATTCACTTGGTGATAGAAATTCAGGTCTGATTATTAAAGTTTGATTGAGATTAAAATCATTTTGGAGGTTCTGCTTTCATATTACTTTCCAAAATCAACCTTTTATAATTTATAATTTCATATTTTTTCTAGAATTTTCAATTGTAAAATAAAATATCAATGGAAATTTCTACATAAACATCTTGAATGCATAACTTTCAGCAGTCCAAGCTAACTACTCAAAATAATTTTCATGTAATTTATTTAGTCTTTTCCAAGTCTGGTTAGGATGCCTGTTAGGACGCCGATTGAAGAATGTAGCTTTTTTTTAAACATTTGTGTATATTAAATAGCAACAACGACTGTTGTTGTCGGTAGTAATAAGTGAGAAAATTTTAAGAAGTGAGAGAATTCGGCATAATTGTAAAAATAGATTATTTTGAAATCACAAATTACACTAACGGGACACTTTATTCCGAAGTTTGGCTAAGCTTTCCGGTACCGAGCTGTATCAAAACCAGTGTTCCCTTCGATCGTTTCGATCGCTTTTATTGAAAAGTTATGCAAAGCTGGAAAGTGACACTCGAAGTTTAAGAAAAGAACCCGATTTAATACACTCGACAGTGGATTGTAGCCTTTCTTACAGCCTGTAAATTATATTTGGATACATATGACATAAAATAATAAACAAACAATAGATTTAAAAATTCTGAGTTATAATTATATAATTTAAAACGCAGTCAATCCAAAATGAATTTAAGAAAAGAAGATTCAAAGTTTTTTATAGGATAGAAGTATTTTGTTATAATCAAAATTTTCATATAAATAACATTATTTGCATCTAATTGGAGATTTTTGAATGACTGGATTCTGGAATATCTTATATGATTTCGTTTTGGAGATATACGTTACTTTAAAATGGGAGGGGTATAAAAATTAAGAATCAAATTTGAAAAAGATGCCTGACCATGTATTTCAAATTATTAATCCTCTCAAGTAAAAGAAACAAATACATTGATAAAATTATAAGATAAAATAACAATTACTAGTGTGAAATACGTAGAATTGGATTTAAAAGTAAAAAATATTGATAATTTCGAAATGTCAAAATTTTTAATTCTGTCATTTGACCATATTTGCCAGTTTTTACAATTCCGCCAATTCTTGTTAATTTTGGCAATCATTTCAATTTTGTAAATATTGTCAATTTAACCAACTTTTGAAAATTTTGTCAATCTTGTCCATCTTGCCAATTTTTTTAATCTTGTCACTTTTGTAAATTTTGTCAATTTTGTCAATTTTGTCAATTTTGTCAATTTTGTCAATTTTGTCAATTTTGTCAATTTTGTCATATTTGTGAATTTTGTCAATTTCGTCAATTTTGTCAATTTTGTCAATTTTTTGAATTTTGTCAATTTTGTCAATTCTGTCAATTTTGTCAATTTTGTCAATTTTGTCAATTTTGTCAATTTTGTCAATTTTGTCAATTTTGTCAATTTTGTCAATTTTGTCTATTTTGTCAATTTTGTCAATTTTGTCAATTTTGTCAATTTTGTCAATTTTGTCAATTTTGTCAATTTTGTCAATTTTGTCAATTTTGTCAATTTTGTCAATTTTGTCGATTTTGTCAATTTTGTCAATTTTGTCAATTTTGTCAATTTTGTCAATTTTGTCAATTTTGTCAATTTTGTCAATTTTGTCAATTTTGTCAATTTTGTCAATTTTGTCAATTTTGTCAATTTTGTCAGTTTTGTCAATTTTGTCAATCTTGTCAGTTTTGTCAATCTTGTCAATTTTGTCAATTTCGTCAATTTCGTCAATTTCGTCAATTTCGTCAATTTCGTCAATTTCGTCAATTTTGTCAATATTGTCAATTTTGTCAATTTTGTCAATTTTGTCAACTTTGTAAATTTGGTCAATTTTGTCAATTTTATAAACTTTGTTAATTTTGTAAATTTTGTCAGCTTTGTCAATTTGGTCAATTTTGTCAATTTTGTCAAATTTGTCAGATTTGTCGATTTTGTCATTTTTGTTAATTTTGTCCGATTTGTCAATTTTGTCAATCTTGCCAATTTTGTCAATTTGGCATTTTTTTCAGTTTCGTCAATCTTGTCAATCTTGTCAATTTTGGGAATTCTTTCAGTTTTGTCAATTTTGTCACTCTTTTCAATTTTGTCAGTTTTGTCCATCTTGTCAATTTTTTCAATTTTGGGAATTTTGCTAATTTTGTCCGATTTGTCAATTGAGTCATATTTGTCAATTTTGTCAGTTTAGTCAATTTAGTCAATTTTTTTAATTTTGTCTATTTTGTCGTTTTTGTCAATTTTGTTGGTTTGTTTTGTTAATTTTGTCAATCTTTTTAATTTAGTCAATTCTGTTAGTTTTTTTTCTCAATTTTTTCTGTTCTGCCAATTTGGTGAATTTGGTCGATTTTGTCAATTTTGTCAATTTTGTCGATTTTGTTAATTTGTCAATTTCATCGATTTTACCAATTTCGTTTTAGGTCATCCTTGCCAAAATGGTTAATTCGGTTTTTGATGCATATTCAAAAAAAATTCCCAAAGGCTTTGAACTCTACTATGGTGGTTACTTGGTGGCGCTACTGTTTGGTTATTATCTTCCATTGGCTTCAGCAAGTGAGAGTTCGGATTGACTCTCAAGCCGTTATCCACAGACACCAACCCCAACAACAACAACGCAACAGTTGCACACAGGGTTGCCAACATTTTGTTTTCAAAAATCAGGGAACTGGCGAAATAAAAATCAGGCAAAATCAGGCTACGTAAAAGTAACGGAAATTTCGCTCAAAGTGATGATCTTTTTTTTTGGTCGTCGCTCCACATTTTCACTCTAATATGTGTTATGAGCCTACTTGGTTCGATAATTCTACTGCATCAAAGCAATCGAAAGATTCCCTTTAATTCCCTTTTTTAAACGGGGACCTTTCGACTCCTTTGATTTGGCCACATTTTCCATTTCAGCTATGGTACCAACTTTAGTTCCTTACTACCCATTTTTTATGACATTCGCAAAAATCAGGCAAAATCAGGCATATTTTCAAAAATCTAGGAAATTCAATGGCTTATCAGGCTGTCAGGGAGAGCCTCGTAAAATCAGGCAATGCCTGAAAAATCAGGCACATTGGCATCTCTGGTTGCACAGGTTTTTTAATGCTAACGAAAAGCTTTCATCGCGCAACGCTAGATCTGAAGAGGAAAGTGAAAAGGGAACAAAAAAGCTAGCCCGAGAGCTTAAAGCTCGAGAGAATTGAGAAGCCTTTGTCTTGTTGGATTCAATTTGCTTCCACGGGCGAAATTCTCTCCTGTCGTACGTGCTAAGGAAAAAGCTTCCTGAGCACGAACGGCACGTGAGAAGATGAGATGGTGTGCATGCATCGTCCGCGTCCCCATGTCGTTTTCCCCTTCTCAGAGAAATTAGTGCTTGATAATCTCGTTGGGCGCAGGATGGGTCTTGCAATCACTAGAGAAATATACGATGTGAGGGTCAAGTCCCTATGGTTGTATCATATATGTATGTATGTGTATCATATACAATGAGGGGCGAAATAAGGTGTCCAAATTATTTTTTTATAATTTCTTTTATTTTTCTGGTTAAAATTCACCGAAAACACATCGTAATCATTTTAAAAATATTGTTTATTATGTTCTTTTTAATTTTTGTTAATGTTGCGCTGATAAAAAAAAAAGAAAGTTTTTCTGATAGAAAAAAAAACAATTAATATTCCAAAAAAATGGGCAAAATAAAGTGTCCAACTCAAAAATCAATATAATTTCGATAAGTTTCAATCGCGAGGCCCCTCGAATTTGTTTGTTTAGTGTATTTTGACGTTTCATAAACAACTGGCTTGGCTCTGGAGTATTCAAACAGGTGTCTTCATTCGAATAAGTTGTAAAAAAGGGGAACGCATAAATTTCTGGTTCCATTCCGTTGTCCATCCGGAAACTGGTTTTCCGTGATGTGAATAACGGTCAAACACACCGGGAAGTGGCTAAGCACTTCGAAATCAGCAAGACAGCGGTATCAAAATTCATGAAGAAGATGAAAACGTTCGGATCGGAGATGGATCGCCCGGGAAGAGGACTGAAGCACAAGACAGATGCCAGAACGGACAATAAAATCATTCTTGAAGTGAAGAAAAACGCAATAATAACGATCCGGCAGATACTGGAAGAGCTCCAATTTTCGGTATAGCGTTGTACTGTCCGTCGCCGCACCCATGCAAAGGAGTACCATAGAAAGATCGCAGTGAGACGGCCTTTCATCAGCCAGGTGAACAAGGCTAAGCGGCTCAAGTTCGTCAAGGAACACGCCGATAAACGGCTCGAGTACTGGAAAACATTGTTGTGGGCCGACGAACCCAATTCGAGCTATTCAACCGGAAGAAACGGGATCATATGTGGCGCAAGTCGGGTGAGGATCTCCAAGACCGCCATATCCAAGGAACAGTCAAGCACGGACGGAGGAGGTAACGTGATGATGAGGGGGTGCTTTACTTTGGGGGGGGGGGCAATTTGGTAAAAATTGACGGAATCATAACTGCTGAGTCATATTGCAATATCCTGCGGGAAAACCTCGAGGTATCCCTCATCAAGACGGGCCTCGAAGAGCGCTTCGTTTTACAGCAGAATAACGATCCGAAGCATATGGCCAATCTGATGAAGTCATTTTCCCGTTCCTGCCGCATCAAACCCCTTGAATGGCCCCCACAAAGTCCTGATCTGAACCCTATCTGTGGGCCATCCTCGATGCTCTGATTGATAAGACTGGTGTGACAAATTAAAAATACTTATTTTGATGCCAGGGGGAACTCGACCCAGAACACTTGCACAACCTTGTTGAAAGTATACCGAAGCATTTGTAGGAAATGTTGAAGGCCGAAGAAGGGCCATACCCATTATTAAATCGTTCTTGTTTGCCTTCGGTTTGGATCAATTCGAAGCTGTACCGATCTGGACACTTTATTTTGCCCCTGTTTTTTTTTTTTGGAATATTAACTTTTTTTTTCTATCAGAAAAACTTTGATGGTCTGTCAGGCTTGTACTTTTGTCGATATTGTCATGTTTGTCATCCAATCGAAGGCGCCCTCTATTTTACTTTTTGGAAATAACACATTGTGAAAGCGAGCCCATCGTTTATCGCACCATATTTTTTTATCATCTTCACTAGTGATTGCTGAATGTTGCTAACAATCCAAATAGACACGTTTTTGGAGTGATCATTTAATGAAATTTACTATGAAAACTTTTTTTTCAAACTATTTGGTTTTTTTTCTTTCTTTTATACATTGGAGGGGAAAAAACATTTTTTTAAGATAAAAATAATTTTTATTGTACTGCCCAGTTTTGCAAAAACGTGTGGACCAAAGTTTACAAAAAATCACACTAATACACACAAATACACTGACATCGTCTGAACTCGTTGAGCTGGTTCGATAGGTACCTGTAAAGGTATATCTAAGCCCCATAATTAATGATCTCCCAAATCGACCGAAAACTATACCTTTCTGTAAGAAAGGCGAAAAAGGTAAATTTTGTTATGAACGTGAGGTTTCTCACCGATGCAATTCACGAACGCTTGAAATAATTAAAAAGTACTTTCATTGTGGCATGTCAAATATAAACAGCATACGATAAGTACACAAGTCAACAACAAATGGGAAAAAATCCTTTAGCAGAGCAACGACGATGACAGTTGGATTGAGATTTTTATCTGAACTCAAATCCGAGATTTTGATGGGGCTCACGTTAACACGTGGCCCACGATATTCCAGTCAGTCATTGTCATTTTTTTATAACTAATCCCCTATCCTTAAGGTTGCCAGATTGCCCGGTTTTATCCGCGTTTGCCCGTGTGTAATACCCGGATGCCCGGATTTCTTAAAAAAATGCCAGGATTTTGCCGGAATTTATTCACTTTATTTGCCAAATCAAACAAAAAAAAAAAACAACGGACGCCTCCAAAAAAATTGGAGCAAGTTTTATAAAAATAATCATGAAAGATTTTTTGGAAGCCAAAAATACAATTCAAAGCCTGTCGATGAGTAATAACTAAAAAAAGTTTTTTGTTTAAATTTCTGTTCTGGATTTTTGTTGAGTAATTACTGGGTTCTGAGAAAATTTGCCCGGATATTGCCCGGATTTATGGTCGTCACTTTTGGAATCAAATGCCCGGATATTGCCAGGTTTTTATAAAAAGCTGCTCGCTTTTTCCGGCCCGGAGATGTGCTGAAAAAATTCTGGCAACCAAAAGGGAGTGGAACCTTATCATATGGTTAGCTTTGAAGAAAAAATTAAAATGGAAAAAAGTGAGGGCCTAGGAGAACGTGTGAGGGTGAAATTTCATTTGTACATATTTTTTAGCTAAACCTATTTAGCAATAGCTATAATATTTGCCCGTAAATGTATGCAGCATCATTGTTCTGTTTTGATTATAAATGTTTTTGAAAAGAAAAAGTTCAAAAGCAAGGTACACTAGCATTTGAAAATACTATGAAGGTGTTTTGAATCTTTTATAATCAAGAAAACTCGTTGAAACCTACAAAACGGAGACTGATCAATTAAACCCCAATGTATCAAAATCTGACAGAGATAAAATCGATTTTTCAATCAAATTTATAATAGTCTAATAAATTTCTGCAACCATGTTTTACGTTCATAGGAGTCCAGTGCTGATTTAAAAAACAAGAAACATGCCACATTCCCCTTAACAGACAAAATAATTGGAAAGTATTGAAAAAAGTTATCAATCTTACCCTGGATTACGGTACTAAGTTCAAGTACACTGTATGGATAAGAGCAATGAATACTTTGACTGAGATTTGGGATGCATCGTTTTCATTTATTTGAAAATACTCACATTCATGCTCATAGATGATTTGAGGTAGTTCCTTTAGCTTATAAATTTAAAGTTTCATATTTTATTCTTCTAGTTCAATGGCACCAAAGTTGAAACTATTTCTTGGGAACCCTTACTGAACCATGGGAGCCTAGGAAATATGGAATTATGGATCAGAACTAAGTTTGAATTCTGCTCTACTGTCAGATTATTAAGATATATTTTTTATTTAAATTAACTAAAGAATAGTTAAGATAAATCTTCTGCATTTTTAACAAAGATTATTGAAAAGATGGTTTGTTGCCTATTCCTGTAGAATTCTGATGTTTTGACGTCTTTCTAAGAAGACGAACAAACATGATGTTAACTAACCCACTAGTACTCTCTGGAGCCACCATTATAATTGATAATTCAAAGAAATCTATGTTATGGAGGCACATTTTCTATGATCGGGATGCTGAAACACAAAATCAATATCCATAATTTGAAGAATAACTAAGTCATCTTTACAGTGGCTCCGAAGAGAGAGCCAGTTTTGGAAAGGGAATCAAGTAATTGTGTTTTGTTTCTTTTTGACCAAAAGTTATTCTACTCGCTTTTTCACCATCTGAAAGATCTTCTTACTTACTATCTGTCCAAAAAATTACATAGTTTTGAAATATTTTTAACTGAAAAGTACAATAATTTACACAAATGAAAAACAAAAAAAAACAAAACATAAATGATATTAGAATTATTTTTATGCCTTTGGTTCAATTTATGAACTAAATTGGTTGTATTTTAATTTGTGCTTTTTTTAGTACAAGATTATTTGAAGAAGACCAACACATAACAAATCGTTTTTGACAACTACATGGCTGAACTACATGAAAAAGACGAAAATATTAAAAAATGCAATCCAAAAAGCACTTACCCTACTGCAGTTTTTATAACGTTCAATTTGGCAAAGGTAAGAGGTTAGGCAAAGGTAAGAAATTTGTTCAAGATAATATTATAACAAATAATCAAAAACAAATGTTTCGCTGTTTCAAATTTTTTTTTTCAGAACTCTATGGAGCCACCGTCCAGACGATTTTTTTTTCTTTGAATTATTGCTCAAGTTAGCTATCAATTATCCTCAAAAATGTTTTGATTCAAAATTCCTTTTTTTTTTTTAATTCATAGAGGATAAGCACGCGGTTCTACCGTCAGTAGAATTAGATGTGTATATTGTACAAATAAACAATAGATTAATAAAAATCACAAAAAAACACTCCAGATCATTAACAAAGACTACTTCGTTGATGGTTTGTTGTCAATGTCTGTAGCCTACAGACTGTAGTTTTCTGAAGGTTTGACGATTTCTCAAGAAGGAACAAACAGCATGCAAAATTACAAACCGTCTAGTACTTTCTGGAGCCACTGTAAACAGTAATATTTGAAAGAAATCTTTGTTTTGGAACAAATATACAATTATTCGGATGTTGAAACACAAAACCAATATCCAAAACTTTAAAAATAACTATGTAATTCTATATAGTGGCTCCAGAGAGAACAGGCCAGTTTTGGGAAGTGAATAAGTATGAGTGACATTTAAGAAAAAAACATTTCAAGATTATAAAATCAAACAGCAAATGGAAACTTAGAAGATAAATTAAATTCTTCTCTAATCTTGAAATGTTCTTATTGAAAAAGACATCGCTTTTTTACCGATAAAGCTGATAAACTAACGGTGAGTAAACTCTTCATAAAAATATTCTTTTCGTTCAACAAAAAAAAATTTCGAGCTTAAAATCTACTGTATGAAAAAGCTTGTGTTCCATTGAAATTCAAAAATGATTTCATATAAAATGATTCAAATGTCTATAGTGTTGAAATACAAATAAATTTTCTGTTGAATTTTATAAAGAAACTCATTAAAAACTCTAAACAAACATTCTTTTAATCGAACAGGTCAATCTTTTTTCTACATCCACATGGGAATAAACAGTTTTGCGAATTTTCAATTTCAACAAAAGAACTTTTAAATGGAAAGTTTTGCCCTTCTTGGTTTATTTTGGCTTATGAAAGTTTGCTCTCTGGAGCCCCTTCTTCACAGTTCTACGTCACAATACTGATTAATAAACTTAATTAAAGACGAGCCGACCCGGTAAACTTCGTTTTACCTTTAAATAGGTAAATCGTTATAAATGTATAACTCCATCTACACGTCCTTAACTTTTTGTGCTCGAGATTCAATTTTTATAAAAATCGTTTTTGAATTGTTCGACTTGTGTTCCATTTTAGTTGCCTTTGTAAGGGGCCCCCCATTCATGAAAGGTGAGGTTCTTGAACAAACCATTTATGACTCATTTAATTCCAACTGCATGTTTAAACCTGATGTTGTTACACAGAAAACGCTTAAATTTTTATGTATAAGGAAGTAAGCAGAAGAGATGATTTTGTATGGAATCTTCCCATCCATAAAAAGAGAGATTCTCAAAACTATTATATTATCTAATTTTGAGCACCACTGGGTCTATTCTTATTAAAGTATTTCTCAATTGGGCGGAGCTCTGGCGTGTTGGGAGGGTTCTTGTCCTTGGGGACCACCTGCACATTGTTGGCGGCGTACCACTTAATGGCCTTTTTACCGTAATGGCAAGATGCCAAATCCGGCCAAAACAGTAAGGAACAACTGTGTTTCTTCAGGAAAGGCAGCAGACATTTATTCAAACACTCTTTCACGTAAATTTCTTGGTTGACAGCCCCGGAAGCTATGAAAATGCTGCTTTTCAAGCCACAGGTACAGATGGCTTGCCAAACCAGATATTTCTTCGAGAACTTTGACAGTTTCATGTGCTTGAAAATATCTGCTACCTTTCCCCTTCCTTTTGCCGCAGGAACCTCCTGTCCCGGAAGCTGCTTGTAGTCGGCTTTGACGTAGGTTTCGTCGTCCATTACCACGCAGTCAAACTTCGTCAGCATCCTCGTGTACAGCCTCCGGGATCGCGCTTTGGCCGTCGTATTTTGTTTATCATTGCGATTTGGAGTCACTACCTTCTTGTAAGTCGATAGTCCGGCTCGTTTTTTGGCTCGATGCACGGTTGTAGACGATACACCCAGCTTATTTGCGGCATCTCGGAGAGAGAGGATAGGGTTTAGCTTGAAACTACCGGCAACTCTCTTTGTCGTCTCAGCGGCTTCCAGTTTTCGATTTCCCTCCGATCCAGACTTTCTGGCTGTCGACAAACGTTCCCCAAACACTTTAATTACATTTGTAACGGTTGATTTGGAAACTTTTAGCGATTTTGCCAGCTTTGCGTGCGAGTAGCTCGGATTTTCGCGATGCGCGAGCAAAATTTTAATACGCTGCTCTTCTTCCTTAGACGGCATTTTGACAACTGAAGAGTGAATTCCAGTGAAAATCAAAATAGGAGCAACACTCTACACACACACACACCTCCAAAATGAGGGGTGTTCAGTTGTTTTAAATGCAAAATTGGGAGAAATACGTCAAGTTGATATTGACCACATTTTGACCGTATCACCCTTTATATATTCTCAGCTGAATTTTGATTGGTCTCAACTCTCAACGGAAGTGTACAAGTGTTTATATGAATACCGTAAGTTAAGATTTTCATTATTTTATGACTGGTTGTTGAAACAAAATTACTCGTTTTTCTGAGAATATGTTGAAATATTCACTGGTTAATGCTATTTTTAAATGGACGTCTTCGAACGAAACATAATGTTAAAATATATATATTTAAAGCTTATTCCATATTTTCTCCCAGAATTCTATAAACCACCAAAGAGATAAACTACTGCTTTTTAAAACATTGGAACAGTCTGTAGGCATTTCATTTCATTTAAATCCAATTTGCTCTGGTATAATCCACAACGTCACCTGTCCGGGTATTTTCCGCCTGATATGGCCCACCCATTTATCCAATATGAACTTTCTGACGTCTGTCACAAAAGTTCTACCAAATTACTTAATCCAACGGTCGATCCAAGTCCTGCCCACCCAGTCTTTCTGTTTTTTTTTTTTGGTCGGTCTGTGATCCAAAAACGTTGTGACTTCGACTATCCGACTTATCCCATCGGCATTCGTGGTAGGGTTTACGTTTGTTGGGATCCACCCGATAGGGTATTCCATCATTTTGAGTCTGCAACTGGGGCACGCAGATGTGAATTGTGAACCTTTTTAGCTTTTCGCATTTTTTTTTTTTTGGTTTCTCAGCTATCTCCTCCCAGGGTGCTGCAAGGAAAAACCATAAACGCTAGAGCGCTTCCAAACTGACAAACTTTCAGATATATGACAAAATTGGTTTTCATCCGTGTTCCTTAAAGACGAATCGGCTCTGAAGGTCGACCTTCCTCCTAACTGAACCCATGCCATGGTCGAATATAAGTGGCAGTTTTTTGACTCCATCCGGTTGACTGACGATGAGTATGACTTCTTGAGGCGCAAAACTTTGTCATTCGAGCCAAGACCCGGACCTAGAACCTCGAATGGAGAGCGGATGTGCTGCGGTTATACTTCAGCCATCCACCTCCCGGAGGCAAAATCATAATTTTCCGTTTGTACTAAGTCAGTTTTGTTGGACTGAACGTGTTGCTTCAGGCTGGGGGAACACTATCGTACTAAGTCCTATCCAACCAACTGTATGAAAAAGAGACGGAGGTCAGCAAAATTTTCCATCAGAAGTGTAGTTTTTTGTAACTGTGAGCAGCACAATGTACTTATCGTATGTTTCGACGACTTTCCATATCTCCTCGGGCACGAAATGCAACCAGTCTAGACAGAGAAATCGCTTCAAATTATATGCTCCACGAGAGTCACTACAACAGCCATCACCCACCCATTATCGTTATCATGTTGAAGTTGCCGATGGCATGTGTCGATAAAAGTTGAGAGCTCTTACCCAAAAGGGAAATAAAAAATATGTTTGAAATTAAAATAATTTGATGACTCAAGGAAATAAATCCTCAACCTTCTCGTGCCTTAAAAGCGATGAATTCCAGGTAATGACACACAAACTTGCACCGATGTTTGGAAGTGAAAACAATAAGCTAATCGCTATTTCCAAATAATGAGACTTTTTTTATAAAACATATGCTTTTCAATTTGTTACTAGATACTGGATCTACATAAGAAAAATGGAAAAACTTATATTTGGTTATTACTACTCTTGCATTCTTCAATTTTTAAGTGAAGTTAATTGTTCAGATTTTTTGAAACTCAAAATCCAAACATTCTAGTATAAAATAAGCATGTTGCTCAACGTTCTTATTCAAATACTACTTTATATGCTGAAAAATTTTAATTAATTTAGCACTCCTGGAATGGCTTTAATTACATTTATCGAAGAGACGATCATTAGGGGAAAGGTTTCCTAAATGGGCCTATCGGGTTAAATGACCCTACGGCTGTTTGATGAAATGGCTGACTAGACAGCTTATCTGACCAATGCATTTTGAGGGTGATACGCTTTAAGCATAAGGCAAGAAAGAATAATATGAATATACCAACTCAAAAAAAAAAATTAAAAAATCATACAAGGTTTTGATACATTTTGATGTAATATTTTGACTTTTAAAAATTATACGTAAAGAAGCTTAAAACAAAAACTAGGATGGTTTTTGTTTCTTACTCAAATGAACTTTAGAAAGTAAACATATTTCAGCTTTTGTGGAGGTTTAATAATGATTATATAGTGGAATAATAGAGCATTTTTGTTTGCCCCCATCATGTTTGTAAAATGCCTCCATCCTAAAATAACAGGTTAAATAGAATAAATTAATGATTTTTATCATTGAAACTTCAAATCTAAGCTCTGAACAACATCTTTAGAGAGAATTGAAGATCTAAAAACAGATTTGATAAAGTTTTTCTCATGGATGAACTGCCTCCATAGTATGGCAACCCTAACTTTTGTTTTATTCCATTAAATTATAATATACATAGATTTTTATAAAACTTAAGCTTTGTCGTACGGAAATTATTACTTTCTAGCATTTCCAATGAAATTATACGGAAATATCGCCCAAAAAACAGAAATTTTGTTCAAAGCATAAATAGGCGTAATTAGCCCGGTTTAAGGTTCGGCATTTTAGACAACACTTATGATAAAATCATTTTCTTGGAAACAAAAGAAAATTTTAACATAAAAATTACTCCAATGTATAGAAAACAGATGCCTGCACACGTGTATATAGTTTTTGTGCACATATTCGATGTGATATTTGATTAAATCAGTGTTCTGCTTAATAGGCGCATATAGCCCGCTCCTCCCCTAGCGAAACGGAGTTAGTACGGGATCAGCTAGTACCTAATAAATTGACTTCTTTAGCTGAAATACTATCTGGACTAAGCGCTGGAAACTAATGAACCGATTTTCATGAGTTACAATTTGTAAGAACCAACAATTTTCATGTTTTATGAATTCCTCATAGAGAATGAAAAAATAATTAAATTCAGAGTAATAAGTTTAAGGCTACTCTCCACTTTAAACGAGGGATCAGACAATAAAACGTGCATTATTTGGGGAATTTTTAACCAAATCCAACACATGAAACTTTTGAGGGATTAAATCCGAAGTTTTCAGTTTTGTACAATTCAATTTCATTGGTAAATTTTTTAGTAAATGTTGATCATCAATGTGCTCAATTCTTGGATTAAATAATGAAAACACAGTTAGGACGTTTAGGACTGCGAATTCAATCATACAATTTCTTAGAATTTTTACATGATCACTCTTTACGATAACTAATCAGATAGTTGTGTCAAAGAGTGGAACAATTTAAATGAATATCAAGTTATTTCATAACATAATGTTTTTCATAAAACTAGTTATTTCGGTTCCGAGATTATGTGTTTTTGATAACTGTAAAAAACTATCAGTGGAACTTTCAACATAAAAAAAACTAATCACTAAACAGTGTGAGATAAATCAACGAAAAATAAAACACACATACATTTAAAAACCTGCAAATTGAGTCCTCAACAAGGATTTGGCGAAAGTGTTTTTAGAAATTTCTAATTAAATAAAATTTGAAAGTATCTTTCCACGGGGAAATCATCCATCTTGAAAAGTGGGATATTCTTGAAAAGGAGTCGTTCGCATATGTTTACAAGCTTCAGATACTGGGTTTCCAGTGGATAACGATAAACAAAGTAAATAATCCCAATACATTTTTTAAAGGGACTAAAAATACATACTGACAAAGCATACATGGCCAAATATGGGCAAAATTTGTAATAATGATGAATAAGAAGCTTCCAAAATTTCGAAAAGTTAAGCGACTTATCTTGATTCATATTTTATGTGAACCCGAACGAGGCCGGGTAAAATCAGCTAGTTTTCAATAAAATGAAACGAAAATATGGCGAGTGGAATCGAAATATAACTAAAAACATTAATATGCGCATTTAGCCCGCTTGGTTTCGATATTTGGCTATTTTGACTACTTTTATAATTAAATCATTTTCTCAAAAACTGTAAAAGATTTTAACAGAAAAAATGCTCTAAGGTATATTCTTTATTGTTTAGTGTTTATAAAAAAAAACCATCTGACGTAAATGTATTAATGGTTTACTTAATCTAGGTCTATCTAAACATACATTCAAAGTTTTCTTATTAGTTAGTTCTTAATTGGTCACTTATGCTTATATATTAGACTAGTTCACTTTTCGGCTTTTTTCGCTGATCGCAACGCCACTTACAGGGTTTGATCCTCATTCATTTTCAAGTACTCTGGCCAAATTTGAGCTCATTTGAGTAAGTTTCCGGCGTGCGCTAGGAGTTTTATTGAAAAAAGTCAATTTTTCTGGAAAATTTTCGTAGATGTGTTCTAGCAAGCTGTTGTTAAAATAAAATGATGCTTCTATAGTGCACGATGATTGGTATGACAAGCATCTGTGAGGACCTGTTTTAGATAATTGACTAAATCAAACCGAAAAAATTTAAAAATTCATAAACTACCAACTTTTACAGAAAATTTACTTACAAGTTGAGAGCTTAAAATCAGTAGTAAATAGAAAAAAAATATTTACGATATAAACTTTTCATAAAAAGATAGCCTTATTTATAACCTTTAATTTGATGTCTAACACTTAATGATCGCAAGAGTGCTAGCAAAGTTATTCAAATATCAAGCAACAAATTTGATTTAATAAAATATTTTTCATTCAAGTTTGCTCCACACCAACTTGTGCACAAGACAGGATATTTTATTCAATCAAGTACCCCATGACGGGGCCAGGAGTTAAAAAAAGCGCGCGCTTTGATCAAGTTGTAAGCAAGTCCTCTTGATGCCACGTTTTGCAGGTTGCATGATGCTAAAACTTGAATGGAGACAACATTACGATTCAAAGAATGTGATGTGAATGTTTGAATATCTTTGCTTGTGCTGTTGCGATAATTAAGTGTTAGACATCAAATTAAAGGTTATAAATAAGGCTATCTTTTTATGAAAAGGTTATATCGAAAATATTTTTTTTCTTTTTTCTACTGATTTTAAGCTCTCAACTTGTAAGTAAATTTTCTGTAAAAGTTGGTAGTTTATGAATTTTTAATTTTTTTCGGTTTGATTTAGTCAATTATCTAAAACAGGTCCATACGAATGGTTGTCATACCAATCACCAAGCACTATAAAATTATCATTTTATATTAACAACAGCTTGCTAGAACACATCTACGAAAATTTTCCAGAAAAATGGACTTTTTTCAATAAAACTTCTAGCGCACCCTGGAAACTTACTCAAATGAGCTCAAATTCGGCCAGAGTTCTTGAAAATGAATGAGGATCAAACCCTGTAAGTGGCGTTGTGATCAACGAAAAAAGCCGAAAAGTGAACTAGTCTATTATATATATATACTAGCTGACCCGGTGTGCTTTGCTCCACCTTCCAAAATTCAATAAAATTTGTTAAAATAGTTAAAATTCAGTTTTATTGCCTAGACAGCGTTTCAAACCAAATTTCAACATAATTTAGAAGCGAATGCTTCAAAAAAAAAAAGAAAAAGCAGCACCTAAAGTTTCCAACTACAGTTCAAAGATGTTTTAATAATATTTTCTTAAAATTGATCTCTTGATTTGTTTTCAAGATCTGAAAACTTCACTCTGTTTTCATAAGCTTCAAAAAGTTCATAATGATGTCAAAATGTGTGTTTTGATGATTTAGACTTTCAGTCCTTTCCCTCTTGCAATGCAAGAAGTGCTACTACCAAATCATTTTTGTATCTAAATGACACAACATTTCGCTTTATTTGTCTCATAAGTTTTCAAACTATGCTGAATATGATATGAATAAAGATCTTATTTCCAACTCTACTCAGAAATAAGGAAGTGTCTCAATTTTTTCCTATGCAAACAACCTCTCTACCCTTTGCTGTATAAATTCTCGATTCATGTCAACAAACTTGTACAGAAGTCCTGATAAGTTTTTAAGCTATTTAACTCAATTCATATGGAACTCTTTTTGTTCCTCCCATCTTAACACTGCAATGCAGACAGGTTTATAATACTCATAAAAACATATCTCGTACCCAGATACCTTCCCATGTTTGTAGACATGACACATTACAACTTGAAGTTATGCCAAACAGCATCTGGCGACTTTTTTACTGCAAATTACTGTACTTTTGATCGCTTAAGCAAAAAGTGTAAATAAAATTCATATGGATAAGCTGTAACCCAATGAATCAAAGAAAAAAATGGTTTTAAAAAAGTGAAAAAAATATATTTAAATTTTGTTGTTATCTCACTAATTTTCTCGCTTTTGTAAAGAGGGTCCATTTAAAGATTTCAATTAACTGACCTTATCCTTTCATTAAGAATCGATTGAAAAGTAGATTTTCAAAACTTGAATGGTTAAAAAAAATCTGTTCATGCTTCGATGTTGGTATGAATATTTTCTAGAAATTCATACAAAAATCACAAAGAACCTTAAAATGTAGATTTTTGCGCCAAGAAGGTTAACAGTTATCAATGTTTCTTTTGCTTCTATTTTTTAATTTCAATCTTCACTTCAATTCAGATAAAGAGGGCAAGTGCAAACGGATTTTACCATAGTTGAACTTTTAGAAAATCTAAGAAAAAAAAATCAAATCCTTAAAACAAATCGATTTTCGTTTGTTGCATAACTAAATCATTTCTCAACAAACTCTTGTTGAACGTGAAATATGCAAATATGTTGACAAAAAGATATTTCTAAGCTTAAATTTGCTTACATGCTCCTGTTTGTTTTAACAAATTTTATTGAGAAATCTGAAGTTTTTTTTGCAGTAAAAGTTTATGTATGATTAGCCCAAAATTTTATAGATCAAGAAATGATTTATATTTTTTTTGTAAACGATGAACGTTGTGTACTTTCTTAACTAAAAACAAAAAAATGCATATCCTCACCTATGAAAAAGTGGTTTATTTTATTGATAACTTACACTTATGCTTGCAAAAAATCAAAAAAATCTTTGCATTCGGACTTTGAAAACATCAATCCTCTATTTTAAAGAACAGACTCTTGTTCAACTCAGTGTCTGTTCATTTTCATCGGATTTTATTGTTGTTCTGAAAATTTATAAGGCGCTTGATACAGATTCAGTTAAGAACATGTTCAAAAAATGTTTTGATCTATTCCTGTTGAAAACATCTTAGTCTTTTTTCTGTTTTCGATATGCATCAAAACTAACCTTTTAGGCGTATTGATTTTAAAATTGTATGTAAATCTTCCCACTTGTTTTTTTCAAACGTCCGCAAACAGTCATACCATTATTTTATACTTTTTAGACAACAATTGCTGCTGTAAATATCACGAAATCAGAATAGTTTTAATTTTTAAATCGTTTAAGATGGTTTTGATTCGATCGGCAAAATATCAATCCGATCACATCTATGCGTCATTCATTCATATGTGCTGTACAAATGAGATAAGAATGATAAAGAAAAAAAATCACATCTAGGCTTCATAGCGCCTCCACATGCATTGAAAATAACCTTGGTTGAAAAATACGCGCCCAAATGTTCCCACTAATCAGTATGCTATGCCATGGTTTCTATCCCCTCACGACGATTGCTCGCGACGCCTCGACCTTGGAGACGGAAAACAAACCACCCGGCGCCAAAAGGAAATTTCTAAAAAAAATGAAAGCCATGACTTTGATTTGATTGAAATTATTACAAATTTAATTATTATGGACAATTGATGCGACTTTGAGCTCTTTTTATTAGATATAAACCGATTCGCATGCCTACAGAATATTCTAAAAATAATTTCATTTGAATCGGTTGGGTCATTTCGGAGGAGTAGTACTACAAACACCGTTACAAGAGAATTTTATATAATAGATATCTATATATATAAAAAGCAATTATCTGTATGTTTGTTTGTTTGTTTGTTTGTTTGTTTGTTTGTTTGTTTGTTTGTTTGTTTGTTTGTTTGTTTGTTTGTCCTCTATAGACTCAGCCGTCTTAAGAGCTAGAGGTCTGAAATTTGGCATGGATACTCATTAGGACCAGGAATGATGAAAAATGTTTTTAGATTTTTGGACGACCCCTTCTGAAGGGGGTCGTCCATACAAGACAAATATTGTTTTCACGTTATTGACGTTATTTTCCGTCGGATTGTGATGAAAATTTGCACATGAGTGTTTTGAGGGATCAGCAATCGATTACAGTTATCAAATTTAGGGTCAGGGGATGGCCAAAGGGGTCGTCCATATCCACTGATTAATGTTTTTGCGATATTGGCGTTATTAAACATCGGATTGTGATGAAAATTTGCACATGAATGTTTTGAGAGACGAACAATCAGTTACAGTTATCAAATTTAGGGTCAGGGGTCGGCCAAAGGGGTCGTCCATATCCACTGATTAATGTTTTTGCGATATTGGTGTCATTATACATCGGATTGTGATGAAAAGTTGCACATGAGTGTTTTGAGAGACGAGAAATCGATTACAGTTATCAAATTTAGGGTCAAGGGTCGGCAAAAGGGGTCGTCCATATCCACTGATTAATGTTTTTGCAATATTGGCGTTATTATAGATCATATTGTGATGAAAATTTGCACATGAGTGTTTTGAGGGACCAGCAATCGATTTCAAGTTTCGAATTGCGGATCAGAAGTTGGCTGAAGGAGTCGTCCATACCCAACTTATATGTTTTTGCGATTTTGACGTTATTCTACATTGGATTGAGATGAAAATTTCTGCATAGGAGTTTTGAGGGACGTTCTTTTGCTTTCAGGTTTCAAATCTTGACTCAGGGGTCGGCAAAAGGGGTTATTATCTGTTCACTGATTTTACGATATTCTCTTGATTGAGCATAGAACTGTATTGAAAATTGACACATGGGAGATTAACAGGAAAGATAATTGATTTCAGGTGTCAAGTTTTGAATCGTGGTCAAAAAAAGGCCGTCCATGGCAAAAGGGAGTTTTGAGGAACGTAAAATTGGTTTCAATTATCGAATTTCGGGCCATGGGACAGAAAAAGAGGGTTTCATTGAAAGTTCAATGTTTTGTGCAATCATTTTGTTGGAGGCAGTTAATTGATACCAATTTAAATGTGAAGGTCAAGCAAAAGAGTCGTGCACATAAACAAATAATACATGTTTCTGCCATAATGTCTAGATTTTGCAACCGATCGAGAAGAAAACACTCTCACATAAATTTTAATAAAAAGCCAATCAACCGTTTAATTTGAATTTCAAGTAATAGTAACAGTAGCGACTTTAAACACTGTTGAATTTTTTCCCCAAAATTGTCGAAAGAATGTTTCGAATTCATTTTCTAAACTCATTTTGACGTACCAATGATTTAAAGCGAAACGAAGTTCGTACGGGATCAGCTAGTGCTTATATAAAACAGATGACCGCTCATTTACATGAAGTTTTATGTATCCATCTATTGAAATATGGGAGAAAATGAGTATTCTCCTTAGTATGTGCATTTAGCCCGGCTCTTCCTATGCGCATTCTATGCACCTCCAAAATTCTTACAATGTTGATTTCCGACTTGATGACGCTGATCATCACCAGGGAAGTACGACTATTACGGGTGACTCCGACCTAGACCTTCAACGATACAAGCGGTAGGCCGGCTTCCTTAACGCGCAATTGTTCATGATCTTTCTGTCAACACAAAATCTACCGTTCTGCTGTGCAATGAAGCGTTTTTCTCAAGTAAACACGGTTTTTTCTAACTTTTTCGCGTGACTTCGCTTTTTACCCGTTCTTGTTTTTATTACACTGTTCTTGAAACTTAAGGATCTCGTTAGGCTTGGTCTGAAGATCCGACGACGACTTCGATTTGGAATATTCAATTTTTTTGTCAATTAAGTGATACTTCGTTCTCTTAAGGTGATACTTGATGATCTTTACCATTTTAGGTGTCGCCACTGTAGATTTACGTTCCTCATTATATTTTTTTTTTTTTGGGTACCAGGTTTCTTTCGAGAGCGACGAGGAGGCGATGGATAAATCATCGATTTACGGAATCACGAAATCGAACCCTCGGACGACCTCGTGAATGAGCCGTTGGAAAGTTTGAATAGCGTTTCTAAAACCAAAGTTCAGGAATGAAAATTCGAATAACCTGAATGGTATCATGATTGTCGTTTTAGGAATATCGTCGGGATAAATTTGCACTTAATAAAACGCTTTTTGCTGGTCAAATTTTGTAAAAAAAAGAATTTACCCTAAAGAATGGTCATGAAGTCCTGCAAATACGGCAAGGGGTACCGATAGTCTTCACATGGACGCCAGAAACCATCGGATTTTCGACCATGTGGAGAAGGTCCAATTGCTGCTGTACGGTCGCCAGATGATTTTGCGGCACAAGTTTCGATTAAAAATTGCATTTAAGAAGTAGTGTTTCAAATCTTTAGGTGATAGATTGCAGCTGTGTTGGAACGTTCGCTAATGCCCACCACAGACTCAGCAGATATATGTCATTGTTGGTTTGGATAAATAAGGTGCTCACTTTAGCAAAGTTGAGGGCGACTTCGGGCATTGCTCCCAAACGTGCGATGGTACCAGCCAGGGTTACTCACTTAATTAATGGTTACGCGTCGATTCTCCGGCGCATATACATAGCAGTTCAAGTTCAGCTACACACAACGAAAAAAATCTGTAAAATCACATCACATGTGATGTAAATAAAAAGAAGCATCATATATGACGGAATTTTCAGTGCTTGTTGGAAATTACACGCCAGTAAAATTCTGCAACATGTAAAATGAAAAATGATGTAAATTTTTGCAACGTGTAAAATAAAAAAGATGTAAATTATAAAACCACTGAATCTTAAAAGAAAAACATTCCAATTGGAATTTGTTTTGTTTTATTTATTGTTATTATGATTAAATAATGGAATTTTCTCAGCTGTTAATGAAAATAAAATCTTTTTATTATAAATATAATTTATTTTATCAAGCGGCAAAATTTTTTCATCTCACAATTTTATTTAATTAGGAGCCACATTCACACAATTATTTTCTTCCCCTAAGTACCGGATCCAAATTTGGGTATCATGCAGCAACTTCCAGAACCGCATCCCTGCTGCTCAAAGATCTCCGGGAACCATCAAAACCGAAAAGCTTACTCACGCGCGAGGAAAAGGCTTAGACAAAATACTTTGGTGCACGACTTGACCTAACAGTTTGTTTACATTTTTCTGTATGGTCCTTTTCCCATTCCTGCCTCTCGAAGATCTCCAGGAACCAGCAAGATTGATTAACTTAATCGCGGAAAACCTTCTTCAATAAAATATTGTTGGGCACGACTTGACGCAACACTTTGTTGACATTTGTGTCTGCCTGTTTTCGACAGTTTGTTTTTTACATGACATCATCGCGTTCAGTGTATTGTAATATTAATTAAATTCAAATTCAATGTCCTATAAAATTCCATGTCGTGTAATTTTAAGAAATTTCTAATTCAGTGCTGTTAAGAATTTTGTGTGACCCGAAAATGTTGTAATATTACATCACATATGATGTAACGAAAAAAAAAGCATCACATATAATGGAATTTTCAGTGCAAGTTGAATATTACACGTCTATAAACTTCAACAGACCTGTAAAATATGAAAGACATGTAAAATATTTGAGACGTGTAATATTGAATTCGCATTGAAAATTCCGTCATATGTGATGCTTCTTATTATTTACATCATATGTGATGTAGATTTACATCAAATAATCGTGTTCCGTGTCAAGTTATGTTCGTGTCATTAGAATTCAGTGCTGTTAAGGATTCAACTTTTTTTATTTTGTAAATTTACATTAATAAATCGCGTTCCACGTCATGTAAAAATAAAGGTTTTCTATTTCAGTGCTGTTTAGGATTCAGATTTTTTTTCTGTGTATCTCTCGTTTAAGCTCTTGGATCGGATCGCTAGCTGATGTCTCTGCAACTTGTAGAGCCGCCATTGATAATTTTTTCCAATTGTATTCGACGGCTCATAGGGCTGTGGTAAAAGACCTCACTGTAAATGATCCGGAGCCAAGCTTGATCACTTGCTCTGCCAGCCAAGGTTTTCGTCAACTGTGCGCATTACGGCTTCGCCACCACAAGCTTCTGGGCCTGCCTCTTCTTCGATGCCCATCTGGATTCCAGTCAAGCGCCTCTCTATAAATCTCGTTCTCATGTCTTCGCAACGTGTGGTCAATACATCTCCACTTACGTTCCCGAATCTCGATTCCTAGCACTTTTTGATGATACCGGTGACGAAGTTCCACGTTAGGGATCCAGTTGCTAGGCTTTCAAGGGCGGATAATAATCTGCAGGCAGTGGTGGTTCACAAAAACTTGTAGTTTTTGCGTTGTCGCCGCATATGTGCAACAAGTTTTGCCTCCGTATAGCAATACGGATTCGACGTTTCAGTTGAAGATTCAGATTATTGTTCGTAGAGAGATCTGGTGTGGGCGCTAGATGTTTCGGAGACTTGCAAACGTAAATTGAACTTTTCTGATCCGGGTTGCGTTATCTTCCTTGGTACCACCATCAGGCGGTGTCTGGATAGCAAGACACTTATGCTCTACTTGTTGTCCAGCTACCACGTAGAAGGATTTACTGTGTTGATTTCCATCGACTTTCCGACATTGATTTTGAGACCTGCTGCCTTGGAGCTTTCTATGAAGTCGTGTGGCAGATCTCTTGCCGGAATTTTTAAATTGCAGCAATCTTGCTGCTCTGAAATCTGTGCACGAAATGAAAAGAGTGCGTCAGATGCGAATCAAACCATTAGTGAATAAAAACTATAAACCTTAAGCTTACCTTGATGTTTCTGGTGATATGTTCACACTCAGAACATCACGCTCCTCCTCTCGGCACTTCCGTCGCCCAATTTCTCTCCTTACTGTTCTTGGCCGGAACACGAACCTGCAGCAACTAATCCGACGTAAAAATCCCTTCAGCGCTCGAAGCTGGAACACTAGCTTGACACGCCTTGTTGGGCGGCTATTCCCGGCATCAAACACTGGCCTTTGCTCGGAGCCGGATCACGAGCAAGGCGCTGGGGCCGGATGAACAAATGGCCACTCAATCAGCACTCACAAAAACGACATCCACTTATGGACATGGCTCGGGTTCGGAACACGAGCAACGTCCCTCTTGGCGCTGGTGGCCGAAGTAAAAAAACAGCACCTTAATCGGCACTTAAACAACGGCACTCAAATTCCCTTCGGCGCTCGTGGCCGGAATACAAATAACCGCTGACCCGGTTTTGTTCTCCGGGGTGATTTCCCCTGCGGTGCTAGTGGCCGGGGAATAAAATATACTAGGCAATAGTGCCTGAAATAATGTGCAATCCGCTCCGGTGGTGTTGGTCGCAGCGCACTGAGGGTCACCACAGTTCACTTCGAGGTGAACAGCTCCCTCAAGTGCTGGCCGGAATTGACTTTTCTTCGGCAGTGAGCACCCTTGAAACGATCCAACACCGGTAATGTCCTGCAAGCGATGATCCAACGCGGCGACGATTCCACGTGTGGGTGGAAAATACCACACCACAAAAAAAAACCCTGCAACATGACCATCATTAGTATTTTTATTCCTAATCACAAAATTATGATAGCCTACCTCTTTTTGGAAGGCCTCTTCGTGCTGGATTTCGTCGGATCTTCGCTGGGTCGATTCGGACGCAAAGGGGTTCCTTTCCCCTAGCACTATCCGGAATTCCTGTGTAAAAAACGAAGGGTAATTGCAGTTAGCATTCTGCAAACGAAATCTTTGCTGGCCGTTACCCGTCTTCCGGGTCTGAATGACGGAATTGTTGTTTTAGTAGGAAAATGTCATCAGACATTCACTTACCCGATTCTCGGAGTGTTGACGGGTTGTTTGCTGCGGACCACAATTTCTAAATTGGCGTTTTCCAAACTTTTGGAAAGACGCGTCGGGAAAACGTGTGAAGCTTTTTCCCACTTTTTCTGTTTGGTCGAATGTCACTTGATATGTGGTAGACCGGTCGGCGCGTACGTCTAAATTTTATGTGATTTTAGACTTTGGGTTTTTTGTGACCCAGTCAATAATTGTAACAGTCGTCGAGTTTGCTCTGCATGTCTTTTTGACTTTGAGCGACCAAAACAATACAGTCAGCCAGGTCAAGGTCGTTCAGCTTCTCCATTATCGAAAGATTCCACAGCAATCCTCGGTTTAGTCTATAGTCAATCGATCCAGTCAAAATCTCATCTATTACGATGAGAAAAAGCAGCGGTGTTAAAATACATCCCTGTTTCACTCCAGCAGTTACCGGGATTGGTTCGGACAAAACACCGTCGTGCAAGACCTTGCGCGAAAATTCCTCGTATTACAATTCGATGAGATGAGATTTTCAAGGACTCCTCGTCGTCTAAGAGCAGCCCAGACGCTTTCGTGGTTCAGTCGGTCGAATGCTTTTTCGAAATTAACGAATACCAGCAGAAGAGGGTCCTGGAACTCGTTGATTTTTTCAGTATGATTCGTAGCGTTGTGATGCGAACCACACATAATCGTCCGTATCGGAATCCAGCTTGTTGCCGTCGGAGTGTAGCGTCGATTTCCTCCTGGACCTGTTCAGGATCACTTTGCAGAGTAGTTTGAGGGTTGTACAGATCAACGTTATGCCTCGCCAGTTACCGCACTCTGTCAGGTTTCCTTTCTTCTGGACCTTTACAAGGATACCCTGCATCCAGTCAGCTGGGAATGTTCCAGTATCACAGATGTCAGAAAAAAGACGGTCTATCATTTGTGCTGACAAGGAAGGGTCTGCTTTTAGCATTTCAGCAGGAATGCAATCGATCTCAGGCGCTTTATTGGATTTCCTGGCTTTGATTGCCGCTTCTATTTCAGCCAGCGAGGGCGCTTCCGAGTTGACGCCATTTATGCGACTTACTATTGGCGCTTCGAGCTGCGGGTTCTGTTGGCCATCGCTATTCGTGACTCGGAAGAGTTGTTCGCAGTGCTCAGTCCATGGTTGAAGCTGATCTGTTCAATCGGTCAATAACTGATCTGCTCGGTCTTTCAGCGGCATTCTTGCATTAGTCCTTGCACCACTAAGGCGGCGAGAAATATCGAAGTAATCAGATATCTCCATTGACGGCGGCTCTTTCTCCCTCTTCGGCTAGGGAATTTGTCCAGGCTCTCCTGTCTCGTCTACAAGCTCGTTTACCAGCCTTTTCCAGTTCCGCATATCGTAAGCGGGCGGCTGCTTTGGCTGACCCGGTACATGCCTGCTCAATTCCGGCTTTAGCCTTTCTCCAATCATCGACCATCCTCCAGGTTCCATCCGACATCCATTAACTTCTTCTTCCATAAACTTTACAGGTTATGCCTCGTCAGTAACCGCACTCTGTCAGGTCTTCTTTCTTCGGGACCTTTAGGAGGATATCCTGCATCCAATTGGCCGGGAAAGTTGCAGTATTCCAGATGTCAACGGTTGAACGTTGAAGTCACCTATGTAAGTGGATTTGTATGTCATCCTTCGGATTTTTTTCACCCGCACTGTTCAGTTGACTGAAAAACTCCTCTTTCTCCTTCTAATCGGAAACGTCTATTGACGCATAACAAGTAGTCCACATCTCTGTTTTCTTCGACTGCCGTGAATTCACGTTTTTGCAATCGAGCTCACCAGCAATAAAACTTATCGTCGTCGGTCGCGACTCATCCGGGCAAGGGTGCCACGATTCCTACTAGCCATTCAACAGTTGTCTCGAGCCCTTCCTCGTTACGCAAACCCATATATGTATGACCCTTTATAGTACACTACTTTCACCCTCACACCATTGTACGAATAATTCTCCCGAATGGTAAAGCCAGCGGTTTTCGTTGTTGCATTTATGAGCATTTCTCGTTTGTGTTAAACGAGTCACAAAGGGTAACGGAAACAAATTGTGCCTTAAGAGCGTTAATCAATTGCTTAATTGTGTGCCAGCTTCATATTGAGGTTAACTCACATCAAAGTTTATTTTTATTATCATTTTTTTTTTGGGTAGTATGAATTAAAAAAAGGTATAAAATACTATGAAAAATTCCCATAAAGTGGTGTCTGTACCTTTCTGGAGTGCTAAACATTCCCTGCGGTCAATAGAGTGGAACCGAATAAAGAAAAAAAAAGTGATTCTCATTCCACCACCCGCAGTGAAAACTTTCATTACACACGCTTTTATTAATCTTCTAATATAATTCCTTTATCCTGGTGCTAGAGCGCGCTCTAGGGAATTTGAACAAACGGATATTTGCTGGAGCTTTGGAATTATGTTTCCATTTTTTCTTTCATCCCGCAAGCTTTTAAGGCGGCAATATGTTTGGCAAGATTACTTCTTGAATGACGATCAAACCACATTGCGAGAATTATTTATTCCATTCGTGCTGTTTCCTACGATCGATGAATGACATGAAAGCTGCCAAAAATGTTCATTCCAAAATTATATTTTACTCATTGAGGGGTTATTGTTTCGAATATACAGGTTTAAAACTAAATTAAAATAGTTAAACATACATGCCTTCAGTACTTAAAAATTATCCATGCAACACTGCAATCAATTTCGAAAAAACTCCATTTTTCGATACTGAATTTATTTTCGTGACAAGTTCTTTGTGACTTATATGAAAGGCCTTCAGTAAAACATGAACTGAAATACGGCACAATTCCTGATTTTTATGAATAAAATACCAAAAACACTCTTCCAACATAAAGATGGATGGAAAAAAAAGTTCACATATGTTATGTTCCATCTAGTTTCTTCTCCACACATTTATTCCAAGCATACGAAATTCCGGGTTTTGTGTCTGCTATCGTAAATGATCTCGAAGGGCGGTAAGAAAAGTACGAAAGAAAAGCACCCACAACAGGCAACGCGTAAAATTCTGCAAAGTTTCCAGTCGACAAATACGTGTCGGTATTGGTTTAGAAAAAAAAACAACCAGTACGCCACTCGACGTTATTATGATTATGGATATGACTCACGGCTGCTGTTGATTCGAAATGCTTCTTGAAGAGCGGTTTTGGCGTTTTCAATTTCCATGATAGGAATTTCGCAAGACGGAATTCGATGTTGAATCAGACCGAAGGCGTTGCGAGTAAAACAAGCAGCCCAAACATTGTTTCCCGACGAAAAAAAAACAAGTACATTTATGTAATCAATTGTTAAATGAAGAGTTTTTTCGCTTAAAAAGTATTTTCAATTCCAGGAGGAAAAGTTCGCTTAAATATCTAGGAACCAAAGAGCGAGAGTTCATCCACCAAAAAAGCGTGGCTCCACACTATCTGATTGAGCAAGACGGGGTTTTGCATTATCCTAATCCCATCTTCATTTAAATTCAATGTGCCATTCTAGAAGAAGGGTTATAGTGCGCTGTTATCGTGCCATGTAATGTGGTTTCTATCGTTCTTGGCTTGGCTTGGCATATGCTGCTCGTTTAGCGATGTTTTTGGAGCAGGTTTCGCTGTGAAGCATCCACCATACACATATGATTCTGAGGGGGAACGGTGGCTTTACAGAGTACATTCTATTCCGTTGAAGGCAACTCATTATTTGCTCTAACGCGCCAGCCAAAGGGTGTTTTAGTTTAATGAATTTGATAAAATTAGAGGACGTTTAAATGCGATCAACAAGGTGAGGAGTGGGGGTGTTTATATTGAAGGTTTCGTACTTCTAAACAACTTAAGAATCAGCTATCAGACCGATGGATGTTCGACCGAACAGGACAATAGACCGAATAGGAAGTAAGGCCGAAAGTTATTTGGCTTATAATTGTTATGTCGAATGGAAGCTTAGCCAAAAGGTCGTTAGGTCGAATGTACAATAGGCCGAATGGTTTCAAGGCCAAATAGACAGTAGGCTGAATGGTCAAAGGCCAAATGATCGTAGAACGAATGGGCATTGGGCCTTACAGTCTTTTGATAGATAGCTCATTGCACTATTCCATCTCAAGTTCATTCGGATCATCGCCCTACTGTCCTTTGGGCCTAGTGTCCATTCAGCCCAACAACCATTCGGTCTACTGACCATTCACCCTAAAATCCATTGGTCTTGTCGTCCATCCGGCTTATCGTCTGTTCGGCATGAGGACCATTCGACCTAGCGACCATTCAGCTTGTCATCCATTCGACCAACCATCCTTTCGGCCAAACAGTCTCATTGGGCCTCGTGTCTTATTTGAGCCGATGTGCACCTTTTTCATCCGAATGACCCAGCCTAGTTATAACTGCAAGGAAGACTGTTATGAATACAGTGACCGGCACAAATAAAAGTCCACAATTTTTTTTTATCTTTAAATGGCGATGTTTTCAGTTTCTCAAAATCTTTTCGAATATCAACGAGTTCATAGGAAACCTGGTAATTTCAGTTCATTTTAATATTCACAGTGAGAGGCAAAATAAAGTGTCCGAATAGTTTTTTTTTATCATTTCTTTCATTTTTCTGGTTAAAACTCAACGAAAACACATCGTAGAAATTTTAAAATAAGGCCGGAACAAATTTCAAATTCTTCTTCGGTCACTCGGAGTTGGAACATTGCAAGGGGGGGGGGGGGTTGTGGGGTCAGTAAAAAATAATGCGAAAAAGAAATAAATTTAAATAAATTGCACGAAAGCTTGTATGCAACTAAATTGCATACTATATCATTGCACAAAACCTATAAATCAAGTAATTTTTTTATTAAAAAAAATCATTAAAATCAAGAATACAAATGGTGAAATAGCTTCCATCTTCCAAAATTTGTTTTAAGGTCTTTTAATCTTTCTGATCTTTGAATTTTTTTTTTCGAAAATTATATAAAATACTGCAAACTGTATTTATTCCCCCATTCAGGTTTTTTTTGGATATTTCGAATGGGGAGGGGTGGAGGGTAGACAAAAGAAGAAATTGATAATTGTTCCAACCTTATTGTTGGTTATGTGTTTTTAATTTTTTGTTAATGTTGCGCTGGTAAAAAAAGAAAGTTTTTCTGATAGAAAAAACAGTTCATATTCCAAAAAAAAATTGACATTTTGTTTGTTTTGTGTATTTTAACGTTTCATAAACAACTGGCTTGGATCTGGAGTATTCAAACAGGTGTCTACATTCGAATAAGTTGTAAAATATGGAGAACGCATAAATTTCTGGTTCCATTCCGTTGTCCATCCGGAAACTGGTTGTTCGTGATGTGAATAACGGTCAAACGCACCGGGAAGTGGCCAAGCACTACAAAATCAGCAAGACAGCGGTATTAAAAATCATGACGAAGATGAAAACGTTCGGGTCGGTGATAGATCGCCCTAGAAGAGGACGAAAGCCCAAGACTAATGCCAGAAAGGACAAAAAAATCATTCTAAAGGTGAAGAAAACCCCAAAAATTACGATTCGGCAGATACAGCTCTAACTTTCGGTATAGCGTCGCCGCATCCAAGCGAAGAAGTACCAAAGCTGGATCGTAGTGAGAAGGCCATTCATCAGTCTGGTGAACAAGGCTAAGCGGCTCAAGTTCGCCAAGGAACACGCCGATAAACCGCTCGAATACTGGAAAAAAGGGGTTTTGGACAGACGGATCCAAATTCGAGTTGTTAAACCGGAAGAAGCGGGATCGTGTGTGGCGCAGTTCGGGTGAGGAGCTTCAAGACCGCCATATCCAAGGAACAGTCAAGCACGGAGGAGGTAACGTGATGGTGTGGTGGTGCTTTTCTTGGGGTGGGGTGGGCAGTTTGGTAAAAATTGACGGAATCATGACAGCTGAGTCATAATGCAATGTCCCGCGGGAAAACCTCGAGGTATCTCTCATCAAGACGGGCCTCGAAGAGAGCTTCGTTTTCCAACGGGATAACGATCCGAAGCATACGGCAAAGCTGATGAAGTCATTTTCAAGTTCATGGTATCAAATGAGTACAAGAAGTAAAAAATCTTTTTTTTTTTTTTTTTAAATTATGACTATTTGCCAGGTTTTTGGTGAAATATTTCTGTGTGCGTCACATTGATCAGTCTGGTCAACTTCCCGGAAAGTCGTTCTCGTCCGTGATTGTCCATAGCTCGTCACCGTCGATCGTGTCGTATGCGCCTTTGAAGTTGTTCTGGAGCGAACGGGTCACCATAAACCACCCTAAAAGACGAAATGACCCAGTAGCAACATGGCGATGCTGCGCGCATTAACCGCAGAGATGCGCGCCAAAATCATCGGCTTTTTGTTGACCACGAAGAGGGTTTTCCAAAGAGTCCAGCCAAAATCACCCCAAAGCGATAATCATCAGCGATTCTGAACAGAATTCGATCAACATCTGACCATAAAAGTTCTATTTTATAATTTTTTTCTTAACTCTACTAAATATCAAACCCAAATCAGGTGACTTTAACTAGTGGATGTTTGTTTTAATCATTTTGAATAAATAAACCATGAAGTGGTTTTTTTTACCCTAAAAGTGGACCTAAAGTGGACCCTTAATCACCCTAAAAGAATTCAATTCAGTACACTGAATGCTACTTGTGTGTATGGATTTAACCGGCACTTGGTCATCCGATACGAGCGTGCATGCCGGTCGGTCAGTCAGTCTGCGAGCGCGACCGGGTGAGCGAGCCAAGTGATTCATCGCGTAGTTCCCCCGGCTGGGAGCGGCCCAGCGGGCCACGGGTATTACTTCCGAACGTCGCTTCCGTCCAGTCTGCACATTTGGCGACTGGACAGGTTTCTCTGTTTTGGAAGGATCCTACTACGAGAAGAAAAATGAACCGAACAGAAATTTTTTGTTTTTCTTGATTCACGGTGAAGTAATTTCAGTTATACTATTTTACAAATTAAGTACTTCGAGAACCCATTCTATGATAAATCGTTTTTTGAAATGGGTATATACTGCCGCTATTCGCAAGACTGTCCCATATGCATTTTCGTCATTTTTCAGTTTATCTCAAAAATCGTTCAAATACAGTTAGTTCTTCAATTTAGACTAAAAATTTCATAACTTTGTTCTCAACATATATGAAAAAAATACCAAGTCATGTCTGTCCCATATGAAATATACCCGCAAAGCTGTCCCATATGTATTTTAACAGAATGCTTTAAAATTGCTGCTCTAATTTACGTTAATTTTACAAATATTCATACAATGTGTGCGACAAAATAAGCATTCATTGAAATTACGAAAGTTAGACTAGATAAAACAGTACAGTTAAGTCAAAAATAACAATTTCCATAATTTTTACAAGCTAAGTTTAACCTATTGGGTAAATTCCACCAAATTATTTTTTTTTAAATTTCGCATGAGGCTTATTGAATTATTCGTTGTAAAACATGGAAAATAGTCAGCTACAAAGCCATATTTTTTAGGTTTTCGTCATGCTCTTACTTGCTGCTTGGACTTTCATAAAATCTTTGAACCAAAATATGCCTACATAGTAGCACACGCTTAAGTCATATTGAATTGATTTTTCTCATCAAATGTTTGCAGCCAAGATACTTTGCTGTTTCTGATTCAGCATTAATTTAATTTGAAGGTATTTATAGTCTTTCTAAAAAGATAATCGATCGAAAAACTTTACAAAATATGATGGTACAGGTTGTTTTATTCATGGAACGTTGTTATTCATTTTATTTTAGAACCACTCAATTCTTATGATAAACTTTTTTTACCTTTGACTATCTAAACATGTTATAAACATCATTTTAAACTTATTTTTATCAGTAAACAACCAGTAAAGTGAATAGTACAGCTCAGATAGAAAGAATCAAATGATCAACTGACAAAAGAAAAGCCAAATATGGGACAGCTTTGCGGGTATGTTTAATCCGCATGCGAAATATACTCGCAAGGCTGTCCCATCATTATTTTCTCCTCTACATCAACAATTTCCAAATCAAAAACACATTGGACGAAATTCTACAACAATTATCTTAATATCTGTGAAGAAAGAAGTAGAAAAGGTAAAGTTTCAACCGAGAAATCCACGAAAGTTTATAAAAATCTTTAAAGCCGTTTTTCTCGGTTCGTTGTTTTTGCATATGGGACAGACTTGCCGGCAGCGGCAGTATACCCATCGTGTGAAAGTGCTCTGGAGGTTTAAAAAGGAAGTTGAGATAAAAATGAATCAAAGCCGGCGAGTTGAGAGCAGGGACCGACAAAAAACACAAACACAACACAGTACATATCGTGCAACACAAATCCTGAAGTGCTGACACATAAATTTTCGTGTGCGACACTTCGGTTTGGCACAGCACTTCAATTGTGTTGTGTTGCATCAAATCAACACGACACAGTTTCCAGTTGTGTCGTGGCGAAAAGAACACAGTTGTGCTAAGCACGCAACACAGTGTGTTATTACGAGCATGGCTATTTATCACCCGTCGCGTTTTACTGGACAGAATTTCTTCGTATTTAACACGTTCGTCGCCCAAAAAAAATCTCAGAGCATGAAAGTAAAGCAAGAGAGCTTCAGATTTACAACGCGTGGCAGAACTGAGCGGCAACCTTGCTTGAGAGAGCCGTCACCCATATATGGGTGACGTGGCGACGAACGTGTTAACATGGCAAAGTTCTTCACTCACATTGTGTCGAGAAAGAAGCTTGAAAGCAAACGAAAAAAATCCATCCAGTTCGGCTGCTGGCAGGTAGGCAACAATGATAATCACATCGTTTCGGGACCGGCACCCGAAAACACTGTGTCGTCAACTGTGTCGGATTTTGTGTCGTTGCAGTACTGTGCTGTGTTGCGGCCGACACGCAACAAAAGAAGATCAACACAGACACAGCACAGTTTCGTTTCTGATGTGCCGTGTCATCAAATTGTGTTGCACTTACTGTGTTGGTGCTGTTTTCGGTCCCTGGTTGAGAGGACCGCCTGATCATACTGACGTGAATTTCAAGCGAGTTGAGAGGACAGCTTGAGATTGGAGGGCGAGTTGAGAGGAACGCCTGATCATACTGACGCGAATTTTAAGCGAATTGAGAGGACAGCTTGATATTCAGAGGCGAGTTGAGAGGACAGCCTAGGCGTTTGGATTACAATTTCAAGTGAGTTGAGAGGACAGCTTGAGATTGGAAGGTGAGTTGGGAGGACCACCTGAGCTTATTGGAATTTCAAGCGAGTTGAGAGGACAGCTTGACATTAAAAGGCGAGTAGTGAGGACAGCCTGATCGTTTGGATTGCAATTTCCAGCTAGTTGAGAGGACAGCTTGAGACCGGCCGGGGAATTTAGAAGACCGTCCGAGCTCATTTACTCGACCGAACGTCGCTTCGGACCAGTCTGCACACTACTGAGTTAAGAAAAAGTAAAAGAGTAATATAAATTAATGGTAATTGTTCCGTAACGTAGGTAACGTTAGGTAAGAATTAGGTTTGTTTATATCTCCTAACCCTAATAACTACACTAGCGCAAGTATTATTAGCACAGGAATTTTCCTTAGGATAATCTATTATATAAAATTCTCTTGTAACGGTGTTTGTAGTACTACTCCTCCGAAATGGCCCAAACGATTCAAATGAAATTATTTTTAGAATATTCTGTAGACATGCGAATCGGTTTATATCGAATAAAAATAACCAAAAGTCGCATCAATTGTCCGTTTTAATTAAATTAGTAGTTTTTTCAATCAAATTAAATTCATGGCTTCCATTTTTTCGAGATTTTTTTTTTCCTTTGGGCGCCGGCCGGGCGGTTTGTTTTTCGTCTCCATGGTCGAGGCGTCGCGAGCAAACGTCGAGAGAGGGTAGTAACCATGGCATAGCATACTGATTGTTATTAGTGGAAATATTTGGGCGCGCATTTTTCAATCAAGCATATTTTCAATGCATGTGGTGGCCAAATGAAGCCTAGATGTGTTTGTTTCTTCTTGATTCCTAGATCATTTGTACAGCACATATTAATGAATGACGCCTAGATGTGACCCAAATTTAAATTTTTTGCTGATCAAATCAAAACCATTTAAACGATTTTAAAAAAAATTTAATTCGTGTTATTTAAAGAAGAAATTTTTGTATGAAAAATATGAATTTTGTACTGATGCATATGAAATAATGGTATGACTCTTTACGGACATTTGAAAAAAGAAAAGTCGAAATATTTGGTTTTTAATCCAATACGCCTAGAAACATTTTTCGAACATGTACAAATGTGCTTTACTGAAGTTGTATCAAGCGCCTTTAAATTAACAGAACATCTACAAAATCCGTTGAAAATGAACAGACACATGAACTGAACAAGAGCCTGTCCTTTTTTTTTATGATTGATATTCCAGAAGCATAATTTTGTTGATAGCAGAAGCCGAATTTTTTCTGATAAGTTTTTATAATGACCTGAAATTGTGAAATCTGAAGCGGATATTCAAAAATTAATAAATGTCTTCGTAAATGAAGGTCTTTTGGTTAAACAGTATTCAGAAAAAAATGAAGTATCAAGAATTATTTTTTTGTGGAGAAAAACTGCAGATATATCAATGAAAGGTGATAAAAAAGACAAACAGGAACAAGTTTTCAATTTATTTTAAAGTCTTTCATTTTCTGTTGAAAGAATATGAAAGTTGAACTGTGATGATATCCATTTGCACTTGCCCCGATGTTTCTTTGATAAAAATAACAATGTATAATAAAGAAATACACTTAAGGTTTCGAGGTAAATTTACATGAAAATTTCTAGAAAATAGAATGAGCATAGAAATCATCGTAGCCTTAACAGATTAGTTCTTTTTATGTATTTAATTTTTTAAAACCTGCATTCCAATTAAATATTATTGAATCTTGAAAATATCACATAATCTTAAATGAAAGCGTAAATCACCTTCAACACTGTTAATAACAAAAAAATAAAACATATTTTTCTCCTTTCAAAACCAAATTAAATTCCTTTGAACATTAAACCAATAAATAAAGAAAACTTGATCTATTGAGTTAATATTTTATGGAATAAAATTTGCAATTTTTGCTCCGACAAATAAAAAAAAAGGCCGACTATTTTTTTGGACGTGGTTTTGATGAAAATATGGATATTAATAACCACTGCTTCCAAGGGTGAGGATATTGAACAGCAAGCTGCTTGAAAATGGTTTGTATAATATCTTCTCTAATGTTTTTTATTTCTTCAGTTCTAAAAAAATGTACCATCCAAAGCTGTCGGAAGCTAAAAGTGCTGCGCTAGGCAGAATATTGCGCAAATACTCCAAAAATTGTCCCGATATTCAAAATTCTTTTTTCATAAAGTTTCATATGCAATATATTCCAATAAATGAACAATTTCTGATTTCGGTTTCAACCTTAAAGTGATCTTGAGCAAAGCGGAGTAAATGAACTAAATGGTATACTATAAATGAAACATAGATATAATCCACATATGTTATTTATGGAACAAGTTACAAACAGTGGATTTCTTTTAGCATAAGGCTTGCCAAGGGCATTTTTTCTCGTTTAAACGTTTAAAAAAAACTGGAGATGAGTTCAGTATACTATCTTCAAATAGCCATGTTGTCTGCGTAGAAAATAGTTTCTGTTATCTTCAAATAAAAACTGTTAATCAATCACGTGCAAACATTGAAGAAGAGCTAAGAAATTTCTTAGAAATGAAAACTCTAATTTAGGCTGCAAAATGCAAAATTAAATTCTCATTATTTAAAACCCTTATTACCAACTAAAATACTCTTATTTAAAAAAAAAATGACCGGATAGATATTTTAAATGATTTTCATATCATCATTGATCGTTTGATATGTGCTTATTCGAGAAATATTTTCCTAGTGACAATTAGGAAATATTATGAAGATTTGAAACATAGAAAGCAAAATTTTAAAAAAATTAACAAAACAATTTAATCCGAATTCCCTAGAGATACAGGTATAAGAGTTTAAGAATTCAAAACTTTAAATCACGTTATATTTAGAACAATTTTTCAGTGTCTCAAATCTTAATCATAATTTCAAATCAAGTTTTGAAAAACAAAATATGAATTAAAGTAAAAAAGTTGAAGAGGTTGTAATCATGCTACAACCGTGAAGTGAGCGTAGAATTACGATAACTCTCTATGGTAAACTTATTTCTGTATAGATAACATAAACAAAAAGATTGCAGTATAATGAAATGCTTAGAACTAATGTCAAAATGACATCATCATTGCATATCATTTCAAACTGTGATGGCAGCAAGCTTGAATGTCATTTCAAAATGTCACGAAAACATGTCCTTTCAAAATTTCATGACATGTTCTGTCAAAATTTCATGACATGTTATGTCAAATTAACTTGCCAAAATGTCATGTCAAATTTCAATGTCATGTCCACATTTAATGTCATGTCGACATGCAATGCCATGTCAAAATTGTTTGTCATCATATCATGTCAACATGTCATTTAAACTTGGCATGGCATGTCACATGAAGATGTGAAGATGTGAAGATGTCATGCCAACATATCATATCAAAATGTTATGTCAAAATGTCATATCAAAATGTCATGTCAAAATGTCATGTCAAAATGTCATGTCAAAATATCATGTCAAAATGTCATGTCAAAATGTCATGTCATGTCAAAATGTCATGTCAAAATGTCATGTCATGTCATGTCAAAATGTCATGTTAAAATGTCATGTCAAAATATCATGTCAAAATGTCATGTCAAAATGTCATGTAATGTCATGTCAAAATGTCATGTAATGTCATGTCAAAATGTCATGTCATGTCATGTCAAAATGTCATGTCATGTCATGTCAAAATGTCATGTCATGTCATGTCAAAATGTCATGTTCAAAATATCATGTCAAAATATCATGTCAAAATGTCATGTCATGTCATGTCAAAATGTCATGTCATGTCATGTCAAAATGTCATGTCAAAATGTCATATCATGTCATGTCATGTCATGTCATGTCATGTCATGTCAAAATGTCATGTCATGTCATGTCAAAATGTCATATCATGTCATGTCAAAATGTCATGTTATGTCATGTCAAAATGTCATGTCATGTCAAAATGTCATGTCATGTCATGTCAAAATGTCATGTTAAAATGTCATGTCAAAATGTCATTTCATGTCATGCCATGTCAAAATGTCATGTCATGTCAAAATGTCATGTCATGTCATGTCATGTCAAAATGTCATGTCATGTCATGTCAAAATGTAATGTCAAAATGTCATGTCATGTCATGTCAAAATGTCATGTCATAATGTCATGTCATAATGTCATGTCATAATGTCATGTCAAAATATCATGTCAAAATATCATGTCAAAATGTCAAGTCAAAATGTCATGTCAAAATGTCATGTCAAAATGTCATGTCAAAATGACATGTCAAAATGTCATGTCAAAATGTCATGTCAAAATGTCGTGTCAAAATGTCATGTCAAAATGTCATGTCATGTCAAAATGTCATGTCATTTCAAAATGTCATGTCATGTCAAAATGTCATGTCAAAATGTCATGTCAAAATGTCATGTCATGTCATGTCAAAATGTCATGTCATGTCATGTCATGTCATGTCAAAATGTCATGTCATGTCATGTCAAAATGTCATTTCATGTCATGTCAAAATGTCATGTCATGTCATGTCAAAATGTCATTTCATGTCATGTCAAAATGTCATGTCAAAATGTCATGTCATGTCATGTCAAAATGTCATGTCATGTCATGTCAAAATGTCATGTCATGTCATGTCAAAATGTCATGTCATGTCATGTCAAAATGGCCCTTATTCTGCGCCGCGCGTGACGTGATGATAGGCGAGTCACCCATGTCACTCTATTCTGGTAGTCGGTTTAGGTGAGAAACGTCACTTTGGATGAACTTTGTGAGTTCTTACCCTGTTCTTGTAGTCACCGTGGGTGAGAATCGTCGCATTCGGGTGACGATTTTAGGTGACAATTGTCGGTACCTTTTCAGGTGGTGACGAGATTAACTAGTTGTCAATCGATTCGGACGTGTTTTTTCCGCTCCTCCGTACTCTGCGTTTAACTTTTTTTTTTTTTATCGCCCGCTGTTTTTAAATTAATTAAAATGAAGTGTGAAATTTGTTCTCTGGACTCTGCCACTGATTCAATCATGTGGAAGTGCATTGGTTGCCCGCGAGTTTTCCATGCATCCTGTGTGGGAGTTGTTATTCAAAGAAACACATTGAGGAGCAAAAAAGTGGATTCCAGTGCGTACCTCTTACCGTGCTGTCAAACTTGCCAGGAGCTCGTTAATGCTAAGCTAGAAATCAACAGTTTAGCTGAAGAACAAAAAAAACTAGCTGAGTTGATTCACAAAAACACGGAGGTGGCGCATCGCTTCGCGCTTCAGCATGATCAGTCAAACATGATCTTAGAGGCGATCGAAGGGCTAGAAATAGCTATGCAGGCCATTAAATTAGAGCTCACTACAATTAATAAAAACAGCACTTTAGCTGGATCTGTCGCTGCGTTGAAAAACCATGCGACATCGCTTTTCGACACGGCTATGTTGACTTCGCAGGAATGCCTAACAAAGTCAATTAATTCAGTGACGTCAGGTCTTTCCAAAGACCTGTGCAACATAAATGAGGAACTCAGTCAGCTACAACAGCTGTCGATGGAAATCGCCTCAAGTTGCACGATTACCTCAAACCCAGTATTGGAGCTTGATATACTGGATGAGTTAAAAACATTATCAGCCAACATAGCCTCTGCCCGTCGTCGTTCTCCCTCACCTCCGACACCAGATTACCCAAGCCTAGATATCGAGCTAAACAGAAAATTAAAATTAAATGATTCAGGTTGGCGACTTCTGGGTACAAAAAAGGTGTGGAAAGCTGACTGGGCAGAGTTCGATATTCGCCAGTCGCGTCGCAGAGAGCAACAAAAAAACGCTGATAAAGCGAAAAAACGAAGAAAACGTCAACGTCAAATCAAACCGATCAAAAAGCCTTCCACTGACAAAGAACTGCTTGCTGCCGCCAAGGTCACGTTTAATAGGAAACCTCAGCCGAAAACAAAGATCCCGACCTTCATCAATTTTCAACGTGGAGATACTCTAAACCCTGGACCCTCTACTGTATCATCAAATACACCACCACTGGACTCTGGACCCTCTTCTGTGTCACCTAATACGCCACCACATCATGATAGGCTACCGGCTAGGTTCCCGACTACTGCTGCGGCAACGACTTCACCGTACCAAGCAAATATGTGCACACATCATCCATCGACTTCCATGCCGCCATATGCAACGTTCAATCCGTGTCCCACTTCATTCAGTGCACCCTTTGCCGGCCCCTGCTACCACCATGGCCCTAATGCATTTGATTTCAACAACCCGGTAATGTATCCATATTTTCTGCCCCATCGACGCGTGCCACTATAGGTATTAGCTCTTTGATTAATGTTGACCAAGCGGATCGCGTTACAATTCGTTCGCGCGACCATAGAACATCTTCTGCCCTGAATACATCCGCTATAGTAAATAATAATGAAATTGTGGCTTATTGTCAAAATTTTAACAGAATGCGAAGTGCATCGAAATTGAATATAATTTATAAAAATTTAGCAGCTAGTAGTTATACTATAATTTTGGGAACAGAAACAAGCTGGGATGTAAACATAAAGAGCGAAGAAGTTTTTGGTTCTAGTTTCAACGTGTTTAGAGATGATAGAAACTTTCTTCTTTCTGACAAGAAATCTGGCGGTGGTGTGGTTGTGGCAATCAGCTCTGTCTTCGATTCTGAGCTCATTCCTACGACTAAACACAAAGAATTCGAGCAGGTGTGGGTCAAAGCCCGCATCTTCAATGAAACGCATATTTTTGGGTCGATTTACTTTCCGCCAGAATATGCCATTAAAGAATATTTTCAAAAGTTTCTGTTTGACATTACTGAAATGTTCGCAAATTTTGAGCCCGAATTTAAAATACACCTTTATGGCGACTTTAACCAATCAAGTCTCCAATTCTTAATTGATGAAGATAATGAAAGCATTCTCTTGCCGATCTGTGGTGATAATGAAACACTGCAAATTCTTTTTGATAATCTGGCTTCTTTGTGTCTTAATCAAATAAATCATGTAAAAAATGCCTGTAGTCGATATCTGGACTTATTATTTTCCAATTTGACTGATGATTTTTGTGTTGTAGAAGCTTCAGATCCAATCTGGAAAAACGAGGTCTTCCACACTGCTATCGAATTCTCAATCATATGTCCTGATCAAAAACGTTTACCAGATGATTACGAGTTTATAGAGACGTTTGACTTTTTTCATGCAAACTATAATATGATTAAAACAAAATTACAAGTTGTTGATTGGCAAACAATATTCCGAGCTGAAAACTCAACAGACAATCAAGTGGAGATTTTTTACAAAATTCTTGGTAATATTCTCAATGAATACGTTCCAACAAAATTAAAGCGACGAACAAATAATAACAAAAATCCGCCATGGTTCACGAAAGAGCTTGTGCATTTAAGAAATAAAAAGCAGAAGGCACATAAAAACTGGAAAAAGAATCCATCATTAGTCACTAAGTTAGAACACCAAGAAGCCAGTAATCGACTAGCAATACGCTTAAATACTTCTTTCCAAGACTATAATATAAAAATTGAGCAAAACATAAAATCGAACCCAAGAAACTTTTTTAGATATGTCAATACAAAATTAAAAAATAATAGTTTTCCATCTCGCATGCACTTTGGCAGCGTAGAAGGTCAAAATTCCGACGAAATTTGTAATCTATTCGCCGACTTTTTCCAAAATGTTTACACTAGTTTTTCCGAGCAAGATCGTGATACTTCGTTTTTTAGTTATCTCTCTGATTCAACGGTACTTACTGTAGTAGAATCAATTTCCTTTGAAGAAATATGTAAAACCATTTCTTCCTTAGACAGCACTAAAGGGCCCGGGCCTGATGGAATTCCTCCACTTCTTTTAAAAAATCTAGTAAATGAACTGAGTATGCCATTGTTTCTTCTATTTAACTCTTCATTGAAATCAGGTGTTTTTCCTCAAGTATGGAAAGAATCATTTCTTGTACCCATATTCAAGTCAGGAAAAAAATCTGACATAAACAATTACAGGGGCATAGCCATTTTATCGTGCATACCAAAACTTTTCGAAGCTATAGTGAATGCAAAAATATATAACCAAATTAAAACACTCATTACTGAAAAGCAACATGGATTTGTTAAAGGAAGATCTACAGCCACTAATTTACTCGAGTTTGTTACCTATAATATTAGCTGTATGGATCGCGGTAATTCTGTACAGGCTTTATACACGGACTTCAGTAAAGCTTTTGACAGAATTGACATCCCCATGTTAATTTTTAAATTAAATAAACAGGGTTTCAGTTCACACCTACTGAAATGGATAAGGTCCTATTTAACGAACCGCTCACAAGTTGTTAGATTTAATGGTTCACTTTCAAAAAGTATCTCCGTTACTTCTGGTGTGCCTCAAGGCTCCCATCTCGGCCCCTTATTATTTATTTTATACGTAAATGATATAACTTGTCTTCTCAAGCAGTCAAATGTGCTAATTTATGCTGATGATATGAAACTTTATATGAAAGTGAATAGCGAAGAAGACTTTAGAATCTTTCAAAACGAAGTTAATGTATTTAACAAATGGTGCATTAAAAGTCTGCTCAAACTTAACGTGGCAAAATGTTCAAATATTGTATTTACCAGAAGAAAATGTCAGTCATATGAAATTGTCAAATTGGGAGATGATCCTGTCGAGAGAGTCAACAAGATTAGAGACCTTGGAGTTATATTGGACTCAAAACTTACCTTTGTAGATCACTATAACTCAATAATCCAGAAATCAAACGGTATGTTAGCATTTATAAAACGTTTCAGTTATAATTTTAAAGACCCATACACAATAAAAACATTGTACACAGCTTATGTTAGATCTATTCTTGAGTATTGTAGCGTTGTGTGGTCGCCTTTTCAAATTTTACATAAAAACCGTTTGGAATCAGTCCAGAAACAATTTGTTCTATTCGCTTTACGAAATTTAGGATGGTCTCAGAACCAATTACCTAGCTATGAATCACGTTGCCTGCTTATAAACATGGAAACATTAAGTGTAAGAAGAGAGTTTGCTGCAATCTGTTTTGTAAACGACATAATTAATCAGCGCGTTCAGTCTGCTTATCTACTAAATCAATTAAACTTTTATTGTCCTTGCCGTCATTTAAGAACAAGAAATCTTTTCACTATAACCTCTACTCGAACTGATTATGGAAAATATAGTCCTGTTAATTGTTTAATGTATAGTTATAATAAACATTATGAGAATATTTAAGTCTATATATGTCAAAACAGCAGCTGAAAAAAGGTTTTTACGGTAACAGGCACCGAAGAACCTGACTTTGTAAATGTAAAGAAAAATTATTATTATTAAGCTTATTTGAACATTGTAATCTCTAGGTTTAAGTTATTATATATATGTAGCCTACACTGTTTGGCGGAATAAATAAATAAATAAATAAAATGGAATGAAAAATTACAAAAAGCGGAGTTGTTAGTTGTTAAAATTCAATCAAAATATTTTACCTAGCATGTTTTTAGCTTGAATTATTAATAAATTTGTAAACACAACGATGATTTATTTTTACGAGAAGGGTTGGAGTTTAAAGGAGTTGGTTTTATTTAAGGGATTTTTGCTACCAAATCTTCCTTGGCATGCAATCTTAACTGTTGCCACTGAGGGCAGGAGGAGATGTACACGGTGCGAGTTTTCAGGTCCATTCGGGCCCGGGTTAATTACGAAAAAGTAGGCGCATTGAGATTAAAATTTTGAAAAAGCTTTAGGGAAAAATAAATTTATTAGTTTTCATGATTTTGTATACAATTGATAAACTTTGAATAATTCGAAATTGTGAACACTTTCGAAAAGTCGATACCCCGCTTTTTAATCTTTTTATTTAGTAGCCGTGACTTTTTAACGTATCTCAAAACTTTTTTGAATTTGGTGTTAAGTAAAACAAAAATTTAGAAGAAACTGTAAATAGCTTCTCAAAAACAAACGCCGATAGCAGATTTTGAATCGGCTCGAGAAACCGGACCGGCTTCAGCGACAGAAACGGATCCAGCAGGAATGTGTTCGGATCGGCGAAGGCCATCACGATACACTTCATGGCATCCTCCCAGGCGTAGCTGGTATTTTCGTCCGTGTACGTTCAGAGCAGCTCACTGTTTGTATCCTGGAGGACGTCGTGCAACAGACGGTACAGCTTGTAAATTAGCCTTTAGCTGATCGTCTCCGCGGAAGACTTCCTTTACCTGGTCGCATTGCTTCGCCCCGTTCCAGTGGATTGGAAACGATAATCGACACCACCGACTCTAGGACCGCGTCTATTTATTCCATCAGCCCTTGTCCTCGCTGATTTTCGCCCCAAGCTGGCCGCAACACCTAAACCTAAAATAGATAGACAGAAGTTAGAAATGGTGAGATTAAAAGAAGCAACTTATTTTTCCAACCTGAAATAGCAGCTAAGGTTGTCGCAGATACTCGGAAGCCTTTTTGCGCACCGCGGTTTGTGAGACAGCAGTCGCCCCTGGCATGTTGTTCGAGTTTTTGTTGCTCCAGTTTGATGCTGTGTCTGAAATCCGGACTGGGCTGAAATTTCCTCTTTTGTAGCCAAATTCGTCCTTTTTTCCAATTGACCAGCTTGCTAACACCGTACAATCCGATAATTGTCCAGGACGGGGCACAATTTTCACTCGTTTATTTTAAATTCAATTTTCAAAACCCGAATCGTAAACACCGGCACAACACAATCAGAGCAAATTTCTCCATTTTCCTAGATGGGTTCATCCATTCACTCAGCTCGGAATGAGTATCTGTCACTTGCTCTCACCTCACTTAAACCGACTGTCGGAATAAGGTGACAAGAGTCGAATGACGGTGGGGTGACTCGCCAACTGTCACGTCACTCGCGCCGCAGAATAAGGGCCAATGTCATGTCATATCATGTCGAAATGTCATGTCATGTCATGTCAAAATGTCATGTCATGTCATGTCAAAATATCATGTCAAAATGTCATGTCAAAATATCATGTCAAAATGTCATGTCAAAATGTCATGTCAAAATGTCATGTCAAAATGTCATGTCAAAATGTCATGTCAAAGTGTCATATCAAAATGTCATGTCAAAATGTCATGTCAAAATGTCATGTCAAAATGTCATGCCAACATGTCATTAACTCCGCTGGTTATCTTTGGTATTCCTCCGCTGCTAGTCGCCATCACCGCTGCTAGTCGCCAGCACCGCTAAATCGTCATGTCTGCTGCTGAACCATCCTTCTGCTTCGCTGGCTTCCACTAAACTAACTGCAAAACGATATCTGCGTTGGATTACCACTGGTGGGGTCCAAACGCAGATCGAATTGCAGGAGAACTGTTCGCGACGACGAGCAAAAAGAAACTGAAACCGAGCCGCTAGCGCCCCGTTGTTTTTATACTTTTCGTATACATGGAAAATCAAAACTCATCAAGAGGCGGGGCCTCCGTGTTTTCTTTCTTTTTCTCTTTTTTTGTTTTGGCTTGGTGATGACGTCATAATCCTTTAGATAGGATGTCTTTGAAAGAGGCGTTTTTCGTGACGCGAGATTCGATCGCAAATTTCAATCTCCTCCCTATAGTGTTGCCGTAAGACGTAATTCTACGTCAAAAAGAATATCAATGCAAAACATTATTCCGTGTTTGAATGTAGTACAATAAACAAATTCAGAATAAATTTTTTATTGTAGGTGTGTAAGTTTATCAGTAATCAATTATTGATTTCACTCTAAATCGGTTTTTTTAAACCTAAAATTGTGTACATTTTTTATCCGGTACACTTTTCCAAATATTCTGTTTCTGTGCACTGATTCCCTTATGTCCGAAACTTTAAATTATGGTTTAATACGAAATTTCAATTTGTATTCATTGTCTGGTTTTCAAAAGTATTGAATTCGAATTATATCAAACAATACTGCTTACAATTTATTTTCAAGCAAATTTCAGGCTTAGAATAAGGCACGTCATTTTGAGTAATTTTTCAATGACTGACCGGGAATAGCATTGTTTTAAACATTAATTTTGATTGATTTTCAATTGCATCAGTGAAATTAATCGTTTTTTTTTTCTCGAATTCATACGATGATCATGGTATGGTTGTAGAAATCCATTTCCTTATTTATTGTGCATTTTTTGTTATTATTATTAGCCAAATTCTAATTACAAAACCATCTCTCAATGGAAGAGTCCTTCGCACGAACCTGATCTACATTGTCCTGGAACATTTACAAAATGTTTGATTTGATAGTTGTTGCTATTTTAAATGTCGATATCATGTTTTAACTAGTTTTACTCTTGCATTTTGATGAATTTGATAATATTCCCTTATATAGAGTTGATGATGTCAGATTTTCTCAACTTATCATTGGGTCGTTTGAAGGAGATCTGCGTTCTTAAAATTGATCCTTAGGATTGTGTTAACCACATAATGCCAAGTTGGAGGTTCAGTCACTTGCTCGACAGGTAGGTACGGGCAAGACCCGTTGTATCAGCGATGCATATCAACGACGATGAGTGATGAGGATAAACATCATTCATGAGCAGCCGTGCGGAGAGATGTCATTTATATTCGCTCTCCGTTTATTACGTTGGGCGCCTCCCACACATTCACCCTCCTCTCAGAAGTAATGAAGATAAAACAAAAAATAGCTCAAAATATTTTTTTTATTTTCTAACTGTATCCAGCCCGCAGTATCCTGCTTTAACTTTTGATATTATCTCTTTCACAATAATAATCATAATAAGCCTATTATTAGCCTTTAGGTTCTTTGCTCAATCGTATTATTTCATGTTTTAACCAGCAGCTAATCTTGAAACTCACGTTGCTTCATCACCAATTTGCAATCCAAAATTTCGATGAGTACAATCTTAAGTAACCATAAACACTAAAACAGCAGTTAAATTTGCCTAAACTGGCTTACAGTGCTTAGAGAGAGCCGAGATGTTCTAAAGCAGTTCTCGAAGGCATTTTGACAATTCGTTAGTGCTCATGGTTTTTGGAAAAGTCGAGCTTAGGCTTATGCATTCTCGCGCGTGCATAGCGAGACTAAATTTCCTTAGGTGCAACAAGTCTACCTCACATTTAGCGCAGCCCAGCTAACTTGCTTGTAACGTGACGCAGCATCGTTTACCGCATGTAACACATTACAATTTCCTACAGGTACCCGCACTGCTCAATCAGCTTTTTGGCGCAAAACATTAAATTTGCCGAAGGCGTAACACAGTTAGTTCGCAGGTCTCTCATATAGCGTAAAGCGCAACAGACAGGTTGTACCAGGCGCTGTACGGTTTCCTCACAGGTTCAGTATTTTAGTCTCTTATTAAGAACTGCTAATCTACTTGCAGGCGCAGTGTTTCACTTTCAAGTACGCTTTGAGAAGAGTACACGTTTAGTTTACGCAAGCTTTCAATTTCAATAGATTTAGCATAGTCTGTTCACAGGCGTAACATTCGAAATTCGCAGTAGGCGCAGCTTAGATAATCGCAGATGCAACCAGCACATTAGTTCACATCGATGGCAGCAAAGCTCACATCCGGCACTTCGCATGCGCAGTAAACATGCCCGCATCGGAGGCAGCATTCAAGCTTGCATCAAGCGCAGCACTTCGACTCGCAGCGGGCGCAGCATTCATGATTGCATCAAGCGCAGCATTTCAGCTCGCATCGAGCGCGAAACTTCGGCTCGCAGCGGGCGCAGCATTTAAGCCCGCATCAAGCGCAGCACTTTGGCTCGCAACAGGCGCAGCGCAGCATTCAAACTCGCATTGGACGCAGCACTTCGGCTCGCATCAAGCGCAGCATTCGACCTCGCATTAAGCGCAGCAGTCCAGCTCGCATCAGGCGCAGCATTCGAGCTCGCATCAAGCGCAGCATTTTGAGCTCCCAACAGGCGCAGCATTCAAGCTCGCATCAAGCGCAGCACTTCAGCTCACTTCGGCTCGCAGCGGGCGCAGCATTTAAGCTCGCATCAAGCGCAGCACTTTGGCTCGCAACAGGCGCAGCATTCAAGCTCGCAACAGGCGCAGCATTCAAACTCGCATGTGCATCATGCACTAGACTGAGTCGATTTGGGGTCATTTTGGAATTTCTCAAACCCTGGGGTCTTAAAATCTTCGTCTTGGTCTAAAACTCATCCATGATTTTTTGCAAAATTTTTAAGTAACGTTTACATGAGTAAATTTGAACTTTTAGGTTTGTATGGGAAAATTGAATATTTTGTACTGAAAAATCAACATCATTTTTGTTTCGTCTGTGGAACCGAGCCAGCTGATGGTTTTTGTGCCAATTTATAAAATTCCTAAAGGAAATTTTCCGCTTAACAACTTTGTCGAGAACCGTAACTTTGTATCTTATAAGGCAAACAAGTTATTAGCTGTTTAACAGGGGTATGTCTTTTCGCATCGATTAACAATAAATTAAATTGACATCACTGCTTGAGCCTCGCGAAGTGTTGCATGGAAAGTAGTCACGCAATACCTCGCTAGACACTCTGCAGGGATGTCAATTGAATTTATTGTTTATCAGTGCGAAAAGACATACCCCTGTTAAATTGCTATTAACTTTTTTTCCTAATAAGATACGAAGTTACGATCTTCAACAAAGTTGTTCAACGGAAAATTTCCTTTAGGAATTTTATAAATTGGCACAAAAACCATCAGCTGGCTCGGTTCCACAGACGAAACAAAAATGATGTTGATTTTTCAGTACAAAATATTCAATTTTCCCATACAAACCTAAAAGATCAAATTTACTCATGTAAACGTTATTTAAAAATTTTGCAAAAAATCATGGATGAGTTTTAGACCAAGACGAAGCTTTTAAGACCCCGGGGTTTGAGAAATTCCAAAATGACCCCAAATCGACTCAGTCTAATCATGCACGTTCTTAAAACAATTTTATAGTACGTACGGATACAGTTCAACACGCACTCTTCGTTTGTCACTTTCAAAATTACGTACAATTCACATTTCAAGAGATCAATTCATTAAAATTAATTCTTAAAATATTCCGTTAATATTTCAATTATTATTAATATCTCAATTTGGCCAAAAATTGGCTCTTAGAAGGATCGCCAAATGTGTTAACCACATAATGCCAAGTTGGAGGTTCAGTCACTTGCTCGACAGGTAGGTTTGGGCAAGACCCGTTGTATCAGCGATGCATATCAACGACGATGAGTGATGAGGATAAACATCATTCATGAGCAGCCGTGCGGAGAGATGTCATTTATATTCGCTCTCCGTTTATTACGTTGGGCGCCTCCCACACAAGGATAAGCCAAATGGCTAATATTTAACACTGCAGAACAAACTTCGTCGAGATTGTAGTGTGCTGTCAGTGTGCTATATAACGGAAGAGTTTTTCTGCTTTCACTCTATTTTTATCAAACAAATAAAACTTGAATACAAGAATAAGAAATGGCAAGATTACCTGAATTATTTACATAAATGCGAATCAATCGCTTTCGTCAATATAGCAAAGCTAAGAAAAAAACTTACTTAGTTTAAAGGTGGTCCAAAATAGGTCTAGAGGGTGGTCCAAAATACCGACCAGAGCAATGATCGAAGAAACGCGATTTTGGGCTTAAAGCTGCAACAAACGACGAAATATTTCGATAGAAAAAGCCTTGATCTCCGTAATGAACGGATAAAAAAGTCAAAAATTGCCACTTCCCAAAGCGGTCCAAAATAGGTCCGTTACCCTACAAATAATAAAAAGCAAAAAAGATTGAAATTTGTCAGAATGCTGTTGTCATTGAAAGCAGAAACAAAATTGTGAAAAAGTGAAAAATATTGAAAGGTTTCTTCAAAATCGAACTACGCCATTTACTTTTAATTTAAAAGAATATGACATGGGATGAAATTCTGAACTAATAAATAAGCAGAATATAATTTACAGTGCTGGATATCTAAAAAAATTAAAACTTATATCTTCAATGATAGGTTAGATAGTTAATATAAATTTTGCCTTATTGGTAAGCTATCATTTTTTTGTTGAAATTTTCATATGAAAGATGGATAGTTATCATTACAACTGTACAGGTAATTTGACCTGTCGCATGAAAATTCCCTATTTGTTTAAAGGTTTTTTCAATGGTCAACTGTAAAAGAGAATATGAATAAAAACCAAACTCAACTGATAAGATCTCTGTATTGCATGTAACGTTTTGTATGTAGCAGAAAATCTGACCTTCATTTAAAAATTAATTAGCTTATAATTTTTGGAATTTGATTTGGGGCATCTAACTGTAATATTTGCAGAACTCTTATTCCATTATTTTTTAAATAAATAATCGAGCCAATCACTGGTGATTTTTTTTCTTAGCAAGTAACCATATTAATTTGAATAAGTGCAGCAAATCAATATAATCAAATGACTGCTAATTATCAACAATTACGTATGAAGATGTTTAACAGTTTATTTTCGTGAAAAAGATAGGAAATGTTTCGACAAACTCTCTGATACAGCGTTATATATTGTGAAACTGAACTAAGTTAGGGACCTGATGAAGAATGTTTTTAGGAAAAATCGTAAGACATTTTTGAATATTGCTCGTTAATCTTGTTATTCTGACTAGTGATTGCATAAGCTCTAAATAGAAAATAACCTAGTAAAAACAGATCAGTCATCGGAAACTACAAAATATAACGTTTTCATACAACTTTTTAAATTGAAATATTGTCAACATAAAAAATTTAAATTATTTAAGCATGACGGATGAATTTTAATTTTATTTCCGATCTTAAGAAACCAGGTTTTGTCGAAAAGAGAACCCAAAAGACATATTTCTTCGTGAAAAGGAAAATTGAATCAAGTTGATCTCTCAAGTTAAAAAAGACAATCAGACGTTTTGTTTTACAGTTTATTTAGCAGAAATAAAGCATGTTTTAAGAATAAATAAACTTGATATTTTTTATAAACTGCTTCAGATATATTTTAAATCTAAATTATAAAAAAAAACTAAGGGCCTCCCTAGTCGTGGTGTTGATTTGTATTCGAAATTTTTAAACACTCTGTTTTGTAAAAAATAACTTCAAAGCTTCTTAGGTACATTTTACTAATTCATGCGAAATTTAAATAAAACTAAAAATTTCAGACTTTGATCAAAATATACCATTTCATTCTTACTCTTACAATAGAAAGTGCTCGATGTAAAAGTTTTTAATAACGATCCGCTTGACGCATCTCACTCAACGACAGCAGACGGAGAGATGTGTATGAACGAAATGCCTCGGCACAGTGCGGATTTCGATCCACTTCAATAAACACTCGCCTGTTTGTGTTGGCAAAAACTTACCAACAGCCCTTCAGACTGACTGAATCGGATGGATTTAATGGAAAACCACAGTTTGAAAGTCTCTTTGTGTTGTTGGGTGAAAGCGATGACAAATGGAAGACTTTTTTCCATTTTTATTTTGAATAAATGGATCCTCAATTGTCGGGTATACTTTTTTGTATTATTTTTTTCTACAAAATAATTAATAGTGAACTCTAACAAGTGTGAATGGCTGCACTCTACAAAAGTTAGTAGAAATGATAATTTGAAGAAAACAAAACTCCACCGTGAATGCAACAAATAGCTTAACTTTTCTGGAAGCCATTTCTTGAGTACCGAAGTAGATGCAGTCAGATACGGCTTTTTTGGAAAAATATTAGTTTTTCCATCATGCAACACTGGGGAGAAGATTTCCATCTCCAACGAAAGTTTCCATCCAAACTAACCAGGCAGTTGCTTGAAAAATGAGGAAGAACCCTTACCAGACAACGACAGACAGACGACTGGAGGATTGTAACCAGCAAGGATCTTCAACGGAACTTACGAGTAGCAGATAACGCCTCATAGATCTTGTCTATTTAGTGCTGTAAGAAACACATCCGAACAGAACGGCACCCAAACCACACTGAGTGGTTCTGAAACAAATTGAAAAACTAAAGCTTAGTTCTTTTAGAAATGGGACAGTTACGAATGCGTGTATCTCAAAAACCATTTGTTTGATCTAAATACTTTCTATGAAGGAAATGAAGGTAATGTTATGATAATTTGTGAAAAAAATTGAAAAAAAATATTTATCGTTTTATTTCCATGAAAAATGTCTACTTTATTCTTGGTGCCTCCAATCGGCTGGCGCACACTTTTTTCAGTCATGATATTGATCAGTTTTTCAAACATATAATTCGTATAACCTGTGTTTTAGGTTGCTACATCCTCCGTCTTCAATTTCTGCTTTTTTCGGTCCAATACTTCTCTTTCAAAAGAAACTGAGGGCAATTTAGTGGAATCAGCTGTTTCGAATTTAACAAATTTGATTATTTTTGAGACACTTTTTAGAGCATTTTAATGGAATTTCTTCTGGCAAATTCTGAAAATTAAGAAGAAAAACCATCATGAGATTGAACTTTAAGTATAATCGGTTAGTATAGATCGTTGGTTGCGAAGGTTACATACAAGATTACTCTTTTAAGGCTTTTAAATACAGCGAAAACCAAAGTTTTCGTTTTGAAAATTGTGGTTTTATTCCACAGAAGCAGAATTTTGGCAAATCATTATATTTCATACAAAATATACAACGAATACATACTTTAATCTGCTAGGGACCTTGCCATGAGCAGACATGGTATAGGATTCAAACGCTGGAATTTGTATACAATTGTGTATTTCATAAGTTCTGTCGTTCATCAGAAATCATGTCCCATAGCCTCGGTACCAGCTATACAGCTTACGAGCTTTGGAACTAGTGAAAAATTGTTGTTTGAGGATAGGTTTGAATGACTCATTGCTAGGCAACACCTTCAGCTTATCGGAGAAATTTTTTTTTGACATTTCAGCGATCTAATTTTTCGCTTATTGAAAATTAAAATCGCTAGAATGAGACTTGACTTCCCTGATGACCTTTAACCTTAGTTGCCGATCATGTGCTTTACTCCAATGCATGATTTGAAATTTGTGGAAATTTTTGACAGTGTTTGCATACTTTTCCACCACTCACACATAGTAATTCTTTGAATAATCAACGGTTTTGGTCAGTTACCAATTTGATAATGACGGATTTTAAAGGAAACTGTGCAAAATATTTTTTTTCTTTTTCTCTTGCATCGTAAATATCTTGAAAACGCCTTAATTTTAAATTATGAAAAAAATAGGTCGAATAGTACTTTTTACAGGCAACAAAATGCAGTCAAAATTTTGAAATTCCGATTACTAGTAAACGAGCTATAAACTAAAGAAAGTGTCCCATTTCTAAAAGAACTAAGCTTTATAACCAAACTTATGCATACTTGAGCCAGAAACTTTTAACCGGCCTCTTGTGGGTGTGTAAGTCACGAAGAAGACAATCGAGTATCATCACAGGAAAAAACTTGTCAAAACAGTGATAATCAAGGGTGTTATGAATATAATGAGATTTTCCATTTATTTTAACATCAATAATTTTGTCAATTGTCAGCATCAGAGAACCTTGTTGAATTTGAACATTTTTTTCCAAACATACACTGTAAATTTTTGCCTCGATTTCCAGCAAAAAAATTGCTTGAAACGTTCAGCAATCCAAATTGTTGCTGGAAACCGGCAATTGATTTTCTAATTGCTGGATTTTTCAGCATTCGGTTGTGTTCTTGTCATTTTTGCCGGGAAATCAGTAATCGGTTTTCAAAATGCTGGACTTTCCAGCAAATGGTCCAGTTTGCTGGAAAATCAGCAATCGAGTTGTCAAATTGGAGTATGTTTGTTTTCATAAGCTGAAGCAAGGTGAGACTCTTTTTCACGATTATTTTTTTATTTTCCTCTCTATTCTAGCAACCAGACATCAAGTCAAGGGTGAGTTTGTATTGGAAATGTGATTTATTGGATTCATGAAAGATATTAATCAAACCTCTATTTCAGGTGGCGGATGATTGACACATTGGCACAAAGCTGCCACCCTGGAGGCGGTGTTGGTGTATTGACAAAACATATGATTCTGCTAATTCATTTAATTCATTATTAAAAAACGGAAGATAATTATTGTTTATTACTTATCATGTGCACAGCCAGTTTCAATATTTAAATGCAAATTGAAATATTAATTTGATACCAAATACAGCCGAATGCTTCGATGGAAATGGCTGGTTTCCAGCAATCTGGATTGCTGATTTACAGCAATTTGAATAGCTCGAAACCAGCATTAATGTTTGCTGATTTTCCAGCAATCCATATTTCTGGAAATTTTGCTAAAAATTCAGAGGGACAAAAACCTGCAAAATTTTGTTGGTTTCCAGCAAAAAAAAATTGCTGTGTATCGTTCACAGGAAAGCAAAACAAATCGGTAGCGAATGTGGAAAAGGGCGAATGCGTCTAATGTAAAGAAATTGAGTAATAAGCTGGATCAAAAAGTACGTTTGGAGATCTACATTTTGATAGTATGTTCAAAGTTATCTCAATGATATTTGGTTTTCAAAAAAGTTAGAAAAGAAATTAAAATTTTTGCTGGGATCTTATGGAGTTATGTTGGCACATCCGCCGTATTCAAAATTCGATACCGAGATGACAACGAATTTTGCTTCTCAAAGTCAAAGAACAACGCGATTCCTCTTACTCATCACCTTGACAATGTTCCTGGAAAATCTGGGCCCTCAATTTAATTATCCTCTTGCTATTGAATTACGAACCATGACCGGGCGACCGAAACGGAAGACAATGAGTGGTGAGATCCTTCTTAAGAGTGGACCGGCTGTTTTCATTTTCAGCATAAAAGCAGCTTTCTCAAAAAGATTGTTTAGGACTAGAGCCAAAACTCGAATAGATGAGAGCCTGTAGGAAACATTCCGCCGTGACGTGAATTAACTTTTCTGAACTTTTCTGAACTGTTATAATTTTAGAGGTCAACCAATTTACTCTAGAAAACAGAAAAAAGAAGCAGACGGTTGAAAATAAAATTTCGATCGTTGCGATCGATTCGAGTTGATAATTTTTCACTTTACCATATAACTGCTTAATTTCCTGTTCTCTCGAGGAAATAAAATATTCATATCTTCAAACATGTTGTAAAAGAAATAATTAATTACCTACAATTCAGCTTTCTGATTGAACAACAAACAAACTAATGGTTCTTTAAAGTTATGACGTGAATTCAATCAGAATTCACGTCATAAAATTTCAAGTTCTTCTAAACCATTCTTTACAGTATTCGAATTTTGTGTGCACTTTTAAAAATAAAATCTAGTTATTCCGACTTGCTCAAACTTTTATTTTCAGTATTTTTCTCTTACTTTATTCCATTTTTTGACTCGCACTTACGTATCGACATATACGATTCAATTACGACTGTTTTTCACAATTCATTATTGAAAATTTAAAACTTAAGAAAAATTGTATTTCAACCGATTTCTATAAAACTTAGTGTTTAGACAGTTCGTCTCGTGATTTTCAAAGAAGATATGATTCCTTTTGTAAGAAAATGTGAAACTTTCTTCGAAAAATTTAAAAGTTTCCTTTGTGTGACGAGAATTAACTCAGTTGCGACTGGTTTTGATTGCATTTTAACCTTCTTGTGCCCAACCCTGCCTTTAAGCGGGGTTTATTTAAATAGTCATAAATCCGTATCTTATACCTAGTTGGTTTTAAAATTTTATTCGCTAAAAGATTCAAAATATGTTCATCTATCAGTTATTGTTACTGAAATCTTAAAAATTTGAATAAACTATAAATGGACAAAACGTTTACTTTTGAAAAATGTTTAATTTGGTAGCTTCAGAAAACCTTGATCAATGTGTTTTTCGGTCTTAATTGAGGATTGACAGTTAGTTCAAAGAATTGCCACCATTCTGGATTGATTTTTTGAGAAAAAAAAATCCTAAATTAAGAAGGAGAGATGAAACATGAACTTCGTCTAAACGCGGATTTTTTAAAGAAGGACAAAATATCGAAAAATATGCAAAATATTTACTTTTCATATAAGTTTTGCTATTGCAGGTATCTGTCGGGCAATTTTGACAAAAGCCAAATAAAAATATAGCCAGTTTGAATATGTTTCAAAACTTAGGAAAAATTGGTAGGAGTTTGCACAAACTACAACTGAAAAAGTAAGTTCCCTTAGCCTCTGTGATCATAAAATATTTGAAAATATTCTCATCTATGTTGTATTTAAAAAAAAAAATTGTTTGTAATCATAAGACCAAACTTCACAGGGTTAAATTTTTTTTATTGGATATGAAAACATTCTTTTTTAACACAATGAAGCAGTATTTGCTTGCTTCAAAACGAACTAAACCCATTTAAATTTTATTCTAAAAATTGCCTAAATTTAGCGATACTAGCGCGTAGAATGTGTCCTAGGCTTTCACAGTTTTTTTTTTAAACAAATATAAAGCGATTCCTTCGACTGGATACTTCCACAATGTCGTCAACAACATGCAACACTTTTCAACTACAATGGCTTGTTATAACTTAATGTCCACAGATAATCACACCGTTTATACATAAAATGTTTTAAGTTTGATGGGACATCAAATTGACGAAGTTAGAAAAATTATTGGTTTGACCAGCTATTTTTAAATTTACAAAACATGCGATTTTCACCCTGTTTTATGTTGCAACACACTACCTTTTTAATAAAAAATCAAATTAAAACGTTTGAATTTTTTTATATTTGTGTTGTTAGAACGCACAAAGCACCAATTGTAGGAATATTTGTTTTAGTTCGAATTACATTTCACATTTTTTCTGTATAAAATGTTTTTAAAGAAAAATTATTAAGGTGCGGCAAACGTTTGGGAGTGAAAAATACTACATAAAATTCAACAAGCTGAAATCATAAAAAAATGAATGAATGAAATATTGAAATTTACAAACGCGTGATGCAAAACAATCACTATCCAGAATATGAAAATGAGTTTTAAAATGTTAAACTTTGATTTGCATTTGATGCATTTTATTTCAGACTTGTAACTCAATTATAAAAATATTTATTTAGAAAATTTGGTGATTGACCAGAAAGTATTTTTACACCACCAGATAGGATAATAAAATGAAATATAAAGTTTGTAGGTCATTATTATTTACCCAATCTGTCATACTGGGTGAAGTTTTTTATACTGCATCTAAAAATGGAAAAATTTGTAGATCTTGATTGCTCAATTTTTAAGAATTTTCTTTGAGAAAGTAATACTTTAAAAAAACTATCTCACGATGTGATAAATTATGTCATCATCGTTTTTTTCTCATTGAATGACATTATCTATATATATAAAAAGCAATTTCTGTATGTTTGTTTGTTTGTCCTCTATAGACTCAGCCGTCTTAAGAGCTAGAGAGCTGAAATTTGGCATGTATGTTCATTAGGACCAGGAATGATGAAAAATGTTTTCGGATTTTCGGATGACCAATTCTGAAAGGGGGTCCTCCATACAAGACATATATTGTTTTCGCGATATTGACGTTATTTTTCGTCGGATTGAGATGAAAATTTGCACACAAGGGTTTTGAGAGATGGCCAATCGATTTCAGGCATTGCATTTTGGGTCAGGGGTCGGCAAAAGGGGTCGTCCATATCAACTGTTTATTGTTTTTGCGATATTGGCGTTATTATATCAGATTGAGATGAAACTTGGCACATAGGAGTTATTAGGGACATACAATAGATTTCACTTATCCAAATTAAAGTCAGGGGTCGGCCAAAGGGGTCGTCCATATTAAATATTCACTGTTAATGCGATATTGTCGTTATTATACATCGGATTCGGATGAAAATTGGCACACGAGAGTCTTGAGTGACGGGTAATCGATTTCAGGTATTAAATTCAGTGTAAGGGGTCGGCAAAGGGGGCCGTCCATATTAACCTTTCCATATTTTTGCAATACCGTCGTTATTATACATTGGATTGTGATGAAAATTTGCACACGGTAGTTTTCAGGGACGGCAATCGATTTCAGATGTCAAATGTTTTTCCAGGGGTCGACGAAAGGGGTCGTCCACATTCATTAAATTTCCACTGTTTTTGGCAATATTGACGTTATTATGCAATGGATTACTTAGGAAATTTGCACACGGGAGTTTTGAGGGAAGGGCAATCGATTTCAGATAGCGAAGATTGTATAAGGCCAAAAGGCAATAATTGCGTTGTTATGCAACGATCGAGTCGTAACTTATACACGGGGGTTTTCGCCACAATCAATTGATTCATGATTTCAAATTAAGTAGCAGACGTCAGAAAAGTGATCGTCTAATATTTGCGATTATTACTTAACAATGTATTCGGAAGTGCACCTGGAAAAAGCTTGGCAACTGACTTTCATACAAACTGTTCATGACATATTCCATGTTTAAAGCGAAACGGAGTTCGTATGGGATCAGCTAGTATTAGAATAAAATATGAATAAGTTTACCGAAACATACAAATGTTGTATTTTACCCTGCTGTTGCATGATGCCCCGCTTGACGGTTATCATTACTATTTCAATTGATTTTTCTGAAATGGCGTTTAGTAAGTAAAAAATGGAAAAGTTTTGTACTGTTTGGAGATTTCTCACATTTTTTTTTCAAGGTGGGTGATAGAAAAATAAACCAACTTGATACAGAATCATGCAAGTTTAAATAAGATACTCGATCAAATGTGCACTGTCTTGATTTGTAAATAAATCTTTAAATCATTTTTTTCACACAGTTGCTCGGTAGAAAAATGGTTACTAAACCCTTTTTCAATTAAAAGCGGGCTTAAGATTTACATTTAAAACATTTCTGCCGATTACAAAAAAAAAATTGTGCTACAATCCCCGTTCGTTTTTGGCAACATTCGATTTGTGCAACATCCGACTTTGACACATGTGCCAAAATCGAAAAGATTTTTGGAACGACATTACCTTATAGTTTTCGCAATAATAGGACCAATATAATTTAAACAAACATCATAAAAATGTTTAACGGTTCTTGTAGGTGATTAAATACAACAACAAAACCAAAATTTAACTAAAAAGTCCATAGTACTCAAAACAAGGCCGTGTGGAAGGGGGGGGGGGTTAGGGGTTTAACCTCCCCCCCCATGGAGTTTTTTTCCAATTAAAATTTTCAGTGCAAGAAATGAATTTATCGGAAATCACTTGATCCCTTGAAAATGAGTGTTGACAAATGTCAGAAATTTGGCTCGGCCCCGGCGGAATTTCGTCTTACATCATTCTCTAGGCAAAAGACATTTCGTTTTACGGGTCTATATTACATTCACGATTTGAAGCTAATCAACTGTAGACGTAGATTTCGATTTGCAATTCAGTTAATACCTTTTGTATTGAAACTCAAATCTTTACACTCAAAAACTTCAAATAACTCGTGTTAAAAATTGGTTTTTACCAAGAAGTGTAACTAAACAAGTTTAACATTTGAAACCAACCAATTGAATTTCAAAATTCATTCATAGAATACTTATTTTATACATCACAAATTGGTAGCCATGTGAAAGGTGTTGAACACGCACGATAGTCAAAATCCTAGTATCGATGACTTTATAACTAACCACTTTGATTGTTAAAAAAAGGTAAATGTCATTCCAAATTTTATGCTGATATGAAATATTCGTCAAAAAACCAATTTCAGCCTCAATTGTGTTTTTTGTTTCTTATTCCTTTGAACCCTAAACTCCATATCCAAAAAGTTTTTGACATATTACTTAAGGCCTCGAATTTCACATTTTTCCTAGGTGCAAAGAATTTAAGAGATGAATTTGAATAATTTGGGTGCCCAAATCAAAATATGCAATTAGGTTTTTGTCTAACAGCTTTGTTTTTAAATCACTTTTGAAAATAGGTGAGAATCATTTATTTATTTACATAGTATTCCGTCTCACGACATAACTTGACGAACATAATTCCTAAAATTCACTCGGTTCATAGCAACCGTTCTCCAATTTCTCGGGCACCCCACGTTCGCCAGATCACGCTCCACTTGGTCTAACCACCTCGCTCGTTGCGCCCCCGCTCGTCTTGTTCCTACCGGATTCGTAGCGAACACCTGTTTTGCAGGACAGTCGTCCGGCATTCTCGCAACGTGTCCCGCCCAGCGTATCCGGCCAGCCTTCACCACCTTCTGGATACTGGGTTCGCCGTAGAGTCGCGCGAGCTCGTGGTTCATCCTTCGCCTCCACACTTCGTTCTCCTGTACGCCGCCAAAGATGGTTCTTAACACTCGTCGCTCGAATACTCCGAGTGTACGCAGGTCCTCCTCGAGCAATATCCATGTCTCGTGCCCGTAGAGAACAACCGGTCTAATGAGCGTCATATACAGGTTACACTTCGTGCGAGGGCTAAGTCTTCTCGACCGCAGTTGCTTGTGGAGTCCATAGTAGGCACGACTTCCGCTGTTAATTCGCCTCCGGATCTCACGGCTGGTGTCATTGTCTGCGGTCACCAGTGAGCCGAGATAGACAAAGTCTTCGACTATCTCCAGCTCGTCGCCGTCGATCGTGACCTTGTTATTACTGGACAAGCGGGTTCGGTCGGTCTCGGATCCGCAGGCCAGCATGTACTTCGTCTTGGACGTATTAATCATCAACCCAATCCTTCCTGCTTCGCGTTTCAGTTTGCGGTAGATCTCCTCCACCGCCGCAGATGATCTGCCGACTATATCAATGTCATCGGCAAAGCATCGGAAAATCATTTAAGAATTTTTTTTTTTGACTGCTTTGATAAATCTTTGAAACATAAAAAATGAAAAAAAGGCTTCAAATCAATTATCCATATTCCTCTAGATCGCAACTAATTTTGGTTTCTGCGAAAAGTGCTATAGCAGTTTTCTACTTGTTCATGTTACTCCATTCAATTTAAGATATTTTTAAGCGAAAAACAAATGCAGGTTTTAACAAATTGGTGAAATTAAATTATATCTTTTTAATTTAAAATTTTCTTACTAGAGTCAGACATGCTGGTATGTTAATGATATATCCCAAGTTTATAAAAACTGTCGAATTTAATTTTTTTAAGATCATGCATCATAATCATCATCATAATTATTCCTAAATAAACTAAATATAATGAACAAATAAGGAATCAGTTTCTTATTAATTTCATGAAGATTTGTTAGAGCATCAGTTATCAATATTTGATTTAACTTAAAACTGATTCATTTTTAGACTTGTAAATTCCATATCATCGTATATTTTTCAACGTCTTATTTTGTTTGAATATAAAATTAAATTAAAGTTACCGAATTTCATATTCATTTATTTTAAATTTTCACATGAATTTTCTGATTTTTGTAGTCAAACATTTTTAATTTCTTTAAAAATAATTTAAATAAGCTCCTTATTGTTTTTCAAGTCTGAATTTTTGTACTCTGAAAACATAATAAGCCTAATAATCAATTTTTTTAAAAGAAAAATCTAGTTTCTACCTTTTGTCCTTTCTAGGATCCAGTATTTCAATTGATGGCTTTGAAATATTCAGAGCTTAAAATTTTAAACTAAAAAACTTGCGCTTGAAAATTTATAAAGGTAGGTATACTCATTTTTATTACTTTGAATAATCTGTTTTCAATCGTTTATGATTTTTTCATTTATGAAAAGATACGAAATTATTCGAAGCAGCAACTTTAAAGCTAAATTTTAATGGAAAACATTTATTAAATAAGTATTTGCTTTGTACTTTGAATATTCATAACAAAACTTCAAATTTAATATTTTTATTTTTATAAATTTCTTATTGATTTTTTTAAGAAATTACCCTTTTCCCTACTGTATTTTGGCAATAAAGCTTTCAATGATGAACTATATTTGTTGTTTTATAAATATATGAAATAATAATTGTAAACTTCAGAAATGAACTAAACTATTTCAGTCTTTTAGGTTGATAACTGGACGAAATGAAAATGATGTTATCTCTTATTTTGATCACTGGTACTCTTGAAATAAAATTGATATTCTTCTTTGTATCAAATTAAATTGATTCATCAAGTAGGTAGGCATTCTCTCAAGTTCAAAATGGATTTTTTTCCTTATCAAAATTTCAAAAAAATTGTGATTAAATATTTCTTCAAATTTAAAATATTACAGTGGAGTATTTCAATCAAGCCTTCGATTGACAATGAAGGAAAGGAATGTCAACTAAGACGATTAATAAACAAAAATTATTATAGTTCTGCTGAACTATGATTAATTTGAATGATGAATTTCTTATCTTTTCTGAAATTTATTTAAGAGTTCAGATTTAGTATCTTTTTTAATTTGGGTTAAATTGATGATTTCTTATGCCCGAATCTTTTATTCAAAATTTTAAATCGCATTCATTTTCTGTGTTTTCTGAAATATTGATGTTACATTTATAAACTTGATTGCTTCGTATTTGTTTTTAAGCAAATGTCTTGTTCAGAATAAGGAACATTATTTTCAATAATTTTTTGATGATTTGCCGGAGAGAAAAATGATTCAAAACTTTGAAAATCTTGAATTTGAATTTTGAAACCCCCCCCCCCACCATGAGCGAATCCTTCGTACGGGCCTGACGCAAAAACAACAAAAATTAAGAAAATTTTATGTAATTTGAAATCAAATACAAACAAAAAAAAATAAAAATAAATCTAAAAAATAAATGATGAAGAATGACAGAAATATCAAATATGACAAAAAAACATTATAATAAGAAAAAATACTGGATGCAACAAAACCATGATAAAAAAATCAAAAATTACTTAAATTGATCAAAAATTGACTTAAATCTACGTTAATGTCAACATTAATTTTTCTTTTTTTGTATTATCAAGTGAAAAAATAGTTATAACCTTTTAATTTTGGCAACATTCGACTTTGGCAACACAAAATATTCGGACGAGTTACCAAAATCGATACATACATGTCTATACATATTAACAAAACAGTTTCTATGTTTTAAAGTTTTTAATTAATGAGCCAGTGTACATTTTCACCCCACTGCACAGTGGTCCAAAAGTGCCTATATTGAAGCTTTTATCCTAGTGCTTTTTTCTTTCGTTTTACCTGATACCTAGGTGAATTCAGAACATTTGCTAGTTAGACTGTTCCCAAACATATTATAACCAGCAAGGACATGTAGGTATCAGCACCAACCCATGGAGAAAGTTCTTACTAAAAGGGTCAAGTTGGCGTGTTCCATCGAGACTTTCTTGATTTGTTCTTTTTTTTTTCATCAGTAAATCTATGTTGTAAACAAAATTTGTATCGTCTTTAATTCAATGGAATACCGGTTAATAGGGCTATTGCACAGTGCATTAGTATGTAGATTTAAGTAAGCCGTTTGACAAACAAATGTGACAGCCCCATGTGAAATGAATACACATCGACGAAAGAAAGATAATTTTCGAAGAATTTCTGAAAACTACTGGAAGATTTCTTGTGTATGGCACATTTTTTCAAAAGCTGGAACAATTTTTGACTTGTTTGTGATTTTTTTCTGATTTCGTGTGAGATTCTTCGAAAAAAAAAATGAAGAATTTGTACAGGATACGAGCGGTTCCAGTGAAAGCATGACAAATATTGCTGAAGTTTTTTTTATAAATTTCGTGACGAAAGCTCTTAATACTTCAACGAAGGATCTGGGGGAACCGTTAAGGTGCTTCACAATAATGGTTGGCTTATTTTTCATTTTGTTTTACTTGGTTCTACACTGTTATTCAATAAAATGTTCACAAAATCGTTTCCACTTGTAAGCAAATGATTCGAAATATACTTTATCAATTTTGTTATAGAGGAATTGAGCATTCATTTAAGAAAAAACAAAATATTTTGGTTGAATTTTGCTTTGATCGCATATAAAAACCTCTGATGTGTGCCCAACAGACCTCTTGTACATATGTGTGTGTAGCAAAAGCCCTATTAAGATATATTGACAGTTCTACACTTACACTACCTTGGCAGGAGGCCTCAGCCCTAACCTCAAACCATGGGAGAACAGAATCGATTTTTGAGAAGGGCGCACGATAAACGCGATTTCCCGATACTAATATCGACAAATTCGCCCTGTGGAAAAGCGAACAGCTGTGTTCGTGTTTTGATTTTATTTGGGTGTTCAAGGGTGCCAAGTTCATTGATATTTGGATAATGATTTTATTTTTTTAATTGCATTGTTATTGAAAAATCTTTTCATAAGTACCGTAAATTTACAACTTTCCCGTAGATTTGTGAACGCGAATGTGAAATACAACGCATCATTTATCTGAACGAAATAACAACTGTCTGTATCACACACTTAAATGCTGTAGCGATTAATGTGGATATGTTTCAAATAATCAAAGCATGTAGGCGATTATTTTTAAAGTTAACATAGACGGGGCTTTCATTAATTTACTTGTTTGTAACTGTGAATGATTTTGCATTCGTTTAGAAGTTGGAAACAACTCTTGTTTAATCTACCAAGCAGAACATGAAAATTATTTCAAATGTTTTGAATCAACCTTTAAAATACATTTGCGAAAGATGGCTTATCTTCATCCATTTAGGGACGACCCGTAATGAATTCAAACATTTAGCTGTTGATAGTTAAACACTTTAAACAATTCAGAAATATTATGAGTTCAAAACAAGCAAATACTGATTCTTGAAAAGCACCTAGCATCACCTAGCACCACCAGCGAATCAATATTTGAGGTTATGGCTGAGGCCAATTTTCCGACAATAGTATCGTCCGTATATACCCTTATACAAACCTGTAATTTCAAGGAGATTTTCATTATCAAAATATGCATTTCAGATGACCGATTACACAGATTGCAATGCCGAATGAAAATTCGAGAGAAATCGAAATCTTTGCTTTGACTCAGAGTTTGAGCAGCTAAATTTACCCTCATTTCCGCAAAAGAGGCAAGTACGATGTGGTCATACGTTAGGTGAGGCACTGTTCTAGGAATTTGTTTGATATATATCTTCATTCTACAGGTTTTTTTGGTGCTCAAATCTACAAATTTTACCGCAGAAAACAGCATTGTGGCGTAATAGATTATTACGACTTGATTTGATTAGATGGGGTGCATCGTTAGAACAAAAAAAATCTTTTTCTAGGAATAAACTATGGTTTAATTGATGATATGCCTAGTTTCTTGAAAAGTGCTCTGTTTGTGTAATTCTGGTCGCAAACAATATGCTTGATAATCAGACCCGTTTTTTTATACGTGTTTTATAACTTGATCTAATAAGGTATGAAATCGGTCGGCGTTATTATTACGAGAGTTAAAAAAATATCCAATAGCTTGTTTATATCCTGATTTTAGCGATTTGACCATCATTGTTAAGGCGGAAGAAGGTCGTTATTGTAGGTTTTTTTTTCGTGTTTAAGTCGAGTTGGGAAGCCACAAAAATCATTTTTTGCCTTGGTGATGTAAGTTAGCTTTGGCGAGATCGAAATATCGTCAAAAGACAGGGCGACAACTCTCTCGTTGTCAGGGAGATTGCTAACTCTTAGATTTATCAAAGTCAAAACTGATGATGAAAATTCCTCATGAACCTCCAACTTCGATAACCATTTGCGAATAATTTCAATTGAAGGTAGAGCAAAGAACTTACGCAGGCTTTCGAAGAGCAAAAATGCAAAAATTTTCATTTTGTCGGAGTATCGTCAACCACATAACCTCCTGGTTTTGTTTTGCTGGAGCTCCATTAGTATCGGATCGCTAATTTTAATCGTTTGCTTTTGGAACTGCTCTGTCAAATTTGACATATCCAAACGTAAAGCTTTCATCTCTATTTTTAAACGTCTTTTTTTGATTTTGATATCGGCGAAGTTTTTCTTTTAAAATTCTATTTTATTTTTCAAGAAACACCATGTTTCCCAAAGATGTCGTTATTGCTTCCACGCTCAAAGAATAGACGACTTAGCGCACCACATTTCTTCTGGTTGATGGAAGCCTCTTGCATTGTCAACAAATCGTCTACCACTTCATCACTTATCACCTCTTCTCGGCCAACATCCAAAGCATCAACAACAAAAAATCCATGCTTTCTGTTGAATAACGTTCATCCACATGATCCGTCTGATTTTTTTTTTCAAAACGGGTGACGATAGTAAGGATGGAATTGCATGAAGATACAGACTGAAAAAGAGTTGGTGAAAATTTAAACTAAAATAAAATGCAAAATATTCACCCTTGCGACGTGTTGTCTGCATTTACAAAATCTGTGCCCCGGAAATGAGCAGAACAAATCTGACTGTATTTTGTCAGCGACAAATTCGATCCCCTTTTCCGAAGCTCTATAAAAACAATAAAATTTTCTTTGGAAAGATCATGGATAGATGATTAAAGTTATAACCATCTTACCTATTTTTCGCAAATATGTTGTAAAAATAAAATGATGTGAATGCGGTTTATATATTTTTTTTATTTTTTTTTTATATTTTATCTTCTTTTTTCGCAACTATCCCTTATTTTGAATCGATTAACGTCGCATTCTTTTTCTTTTTCAAAAGTATGGTTACTGTGAAATATTGTGTTTTATATGCTGTGAAATATTTTTGTCTCAGGCAACTTTGGTCATTTCCGATTATATTTTTACGTTTAGTAGGAACTTTGCTCACATGAAGGCGCGCATGTCGTGACTCCCTTTTTTTGGGAGTGAGGTATATTGGTTGTAATTATATTTGCTGTTCCTCATATTGTGAAAGAATTGAAAAAAAAACTAGTTACAGTGTTCTACGATGAAAATAGAAACACCAACTTTTCATCCTATACATTGGCCAAACTCGTCGTAAATTTAAAGTTCGACTTAAAGAACACAGAAACGCTGTAGACAACAACAGGGCCAACGAATCTAGCGTAGCCACCCACGTAACGGAAATGGGTCACTCCATTAACTGGGAAAAAGTGACCTGTAAGAAATGTGTAAGAAAAGCCTCACATTTGAACGCAAGGGAGTCGATGTTCACTTCAGAGAAACCGCTAATGAATGAAGATGACCCACCAATTATGTCGCCGCTTTTCACCTTCACCAAAAGAAAAATTTAAAAAAGGAACCATCCTTCGACGAATACTATGACACTCGTAGTACGATCCTGCCAGTAATTCTTTCGTGTGATCGTCCTGAGTCGGACATCGTCCTGTAGATGGGCAACATCGAGCCTGAAACCGGTCGACAAAAAAGGTAATTTTGAATCCTTTTTTCCATTTGTAAGAACGTTAAGTGTCGTGTCCTGTAATACGTCGTGTGTTAATTGTGTAGTTAAGTTCTTACGTTGGCACAAATCCGCTTGAGTGATGTTGAGGATAATATCAAAATATGAAACTCTGATAAAATAATAAGTGTTCTATCTCTATCCAGTGCAGAGTTATAAAGCTTTTAGTTGCTTTTGTACTTAAAAATCGTTTTTTTCGCTTAATTTATTTTAGTTTTGAATAAACATGCATACTTTGCACTGGATTTTAAGTCTCTAAAATCTTTCGTTCCGAAGTTATGCCAACTTCAAACTTTATTTTTCTTCAACTATTCGTACTTATAGAGTAAAATAGGACTAGTGGATCCTTAACCCTTCGATTCATAAAGTAACAAATTTGCAACAATTAATGTATGGAAAAAGGGAAAAATCGTATTTTATTTTAATTTTTTTTCTTGATGTACACATCATTTGCAATTGTTTAAAATTATTTCTAAGGGAATATAAAAATTCATGAAATGTAGGGTTAAACAAAATACTACATCTCGAATCTTGATTTAAGTTCTTAAAATTATACAGTTCCCCTTTTTAGTGCGGTTAGCAAAAATTTGAAGAATTGTTAGTTTTTGAAGAGGAAAAAAAGATTTATTGTCATTATTCCATCATTTCTTTTCATGAAATGAATTCTCTGTTAAGATATCTTCATATGAAAGTTGAGCTATAAAATTGTATTTTTGGGAAATATTTGATGATATAGGTGGAACTTTTAAACAATTATAATTGTTTAAACCCATATCATCAAATATTTTCCAAAAATACATTTTTATACCTCATACCTCATAATTATGAGGTAAGAAAAGATCGAACTAAATTTTTTAACACTAAACTCTAGAAAACATCTGAGCACCATGTGTAAAAACAGTTATTTCCAACACTTCAATATCCGAGGGTTGTTGTATCTCCACATTTTGCCAACATGTTTTCTTCGAGATTTTCTACCGTTTATAATAATTAGTTGAATTTAAAGGGGCCATTATATTTTGAGCCTTGTGTTGAATAGGAGTTGTGATATTTAAAAATTATAAAATTTTCAGAACATTTGGATTTTTTAGTTTAAAAGTGGTTTGGTGAATAATCCAAAACAAGAAATTTCTGAAGCACATGTATAAGAAAAAAATTTAAAAAAAAATCAATTAAATGCAATTTCGTATAACGAACGGCCGTAAGGCTAGGTATGGGTGTTCCTCTACTGTTCGTCCTTTGTGGCCACTAAATTTTGTCGTAAGTTCAAGCCATCCTGACGCTAAAGGATGTGTAGCCCATGAAATTCTATATATGTATACATAAAAAAAGATATTTTTGAAATCTAAAACATTATCATTATTATCAACATTCACAAAGTCATCAATACAGTTCACCTAATATAAAAAGTTATAAAAATTGGGTACTCAATGCTCAAATTTTCAATAAAGTCGTCAGCACCATTCATTATGAGTACTGAGCACTTGCAGCTTGCCTTAAATCACGCTAATGAAATCATGCCAAAAAGTTGCCTCTCAAATATGAAGCTAGCTGCCATAAATAATAATCACATAATGCCAGAGTAGTTTTTTTTACTCCCTCCTGGTTGATGTACAGACTTAGTTCCTAGTGGCAGCACCAGAGTGCTACATATAAAACATGAGTAGCAAGCTAGCATAGTGCAAGCGCACCATTTCCAAAGTTAATGGAAACTGGGATGAAGTACTTGTTTCTTTGGCAAGAAGTTCACTTTTCCATGAATAGAAAACCAAGTGAGGAAGTGTTAAGCTGGCGAAAAACTTTGATGCCCTCGGTTTTGGTGTGGTAGCTGTAACTTTGTTAGGGCTTCTTTTCAACCGAAAGTTTTTGTTTCAAAATTGTTGCAAAAATAGTTTAAGCAAAATGTCTGAACTAGACCAAACGTTTTTACTGAAGAAATGTATTCAAAACGGGTTTAAAGTTCAATCGAACAACAAACAGTTTACCGTGAGTTTAAAAATAAAACTACAAATAAGAGAACTCTAGATATTATTTTCAAAGAAATTGTTTGCAAATATTATTCATAAATTAAGAACTTAAGTTTCGTTTGCAGCTAATTGATTTCAAAAGTGCATCCGGCGGCGAGGAATCACCTATAACTTCCTACAACCGGAACTGTCATTTCGATTTGATAAATTGCACCTGACCGGAGCTCATTTGTCACAATCTGGCCGGAGGCGGTTGCTGGTGGGGGCGTTTGTGGGTGGACGGGTTTGACAAACGAAACCCAAAAGAGCAAAGATAATAAACCAGCCAACCACACCACTCGGCTTCTCGCTTTCGGCCGGCAGACGGCGGACGTCCAGGCCAATTTCGTTTCATGTTTGTCCCAAAACGGTTATCACTTTGTGGCGCACAGTTTGGTGGACCCGGATGATGCCAAATGGTATTGAGAGAGATGCTCGGGGTTGGGGACCTGTCGAAATCGATGGAACGTGACTGAACTGTCAACATCGAAGAAACAGCACAAAATAACAAGCCCCCATTCCCATCATCATCATCATCCACTTCCTGCCTAGGGATCCTGATGTCCAATGCGGTTCTATGTTTCCTTTTGCTATTTGTTGCTGTTTTTGCCGGCAGGAAGCTGCAAGGAAAAGAGAGAGACAGATAAGTGAAATAAAAAAATATATACACAGCCAAGTGTCATTTCCGTTTTGGCTTGGCCCGAAATTGAGCAACATCACCAAAATGAATATTTAAACGCATTAATTCATTTATCGACACTGGGATCATTTGTCACCGGAAACTTTTTGTGAGTCTATTGATGTATTGACAGGGCAAAGGGAAGATGTCGTTGGAAGCAGCGAATGGCGCTGATCCGTTTCATGGGCGTCAAATGTTTGCAATTTCAAACGATCCATTGGAACCTAATCTGAAGTTGAATTATGACAATATTTCATCAGAATAACGCATTTCGATGAGAGTTATCATAAAACAGTTGAAAAGCTCCAAAATCGGGTGAATTTTTTCATAATTGACGCTTCAGAAGCTTATTTTTAAACTCAAAATCTTTTTTACCATAATTCTTATCGAAATGGGACTTTGGGATAAACTATTAGTCATAATGAAAGCTTTGTGAATGGCTTTAAAGAAAACAAGTCAGCCGATAGGGATTTATGTTCCTTCCAAACAAATCCTTACAAATTTTAGGCTCATTGCGCTATCTATTTCCATGGTCCGATTCCCCAAATTGAGCATTGGACTTTGTGCTAGGCCAAGGATCTATTTTAGCTCGCAGCTATAAGTCGGCTGATTTGGGCACTCTAGAATCCATTTGGAATCCACTCTAGATTTTGGAATTATCATTTATTATTCCCTTCCTTAGCAATTAAATATCAAAAATATTCATAAACACATTTCAACGCTTTTACGAATAAATTTTACTGCTAATAGTTTTTTCTATTTTTCTGAATAATATTCTTTTGTTTAAAATAACATTTTTTTAATAAAAATACTTTTGATTTGTAGCGAACTAAATTCCGAACTTAGAGGTATAGTTTTTTTCAAAGTGCGATATGAACTGTAAAATTTACATACAATATACCAAAAAAAACTGTTTTGCAAACGTTGTGACGTCACGCTGGAATGAAACATATAAGTCTCAATTTTAATCATAATTATCAAAAACCTACCAAATCTAATCTTCCTTTTCTCATACCTTGGCAATGTTGAAGATGGAAAATCAAATTGGCATTTGAACTTTTAAGATCATGCTCATTGATTAAACATTTGAATGATGAATGATTTAGTTATGTTCGTTGATTTACAAATATGTATGTAATACTAGACTGAGTCGATATTAGGTAATTTTTGAATTTCTCAAACCCTGGTGTCTAATAAGCTTCGTTTTAGTTCAAAACTCATTCATGATTTTTTGCAGAAATTTTAAGTAATGTTTACATGAGTGAATTTGAACTCGTAAGATTGTATGGGAAAATTGAATATTTTGTACTGAAAATTTCACATGTATTTTGTTTCTTCTGTAGTATGTTGTTGCGAGATGAGGTTGTTCAACTGACAGCCGGGTGGGGTAAGCTGTCAGTCTGTGCGTTTCGAGTGAAGGCGTTTTGGGTGAGAGAGTTTCCGGCAAAGTGTATGTGTGTGTATATGTCATTGTGGAAAGTTAGTCGTAAGTTAGCTGCGAAAGAAAACGGTCAAAAATATACTTTGTGGGAAAAAAAATTTAAACTGCGTGGTTTTATTCGTCAGCCATTACATCTTCAGAAGTGGGATATTGCGTGAATCCTCATGGAGTACAGACTTTCCAAGGAGGAACTAACGGAATGGCTGGAGGCGAATGGCGTGGAGTTCCCGGAAACGGCGACCATCTGGCATCTGCTCGCCCTATACGCTAGCCATCCGGATTACCTCCTTGCCCATCCGGATGAAATGGAGGAGCAGAATGAAAACGAAGCTGGTGGAGGAGCGGACGAATAGAAAGAACTGAACAGACAGCTTCGAGTCCTACAGAAGTAAAAGCAAATCGCCAATTTGCGTCAAACTTTTGTTTGCCCGGCCAGTGGATGTCCAAGATGTACGATGCCTCGTACCACAATTTTCCGGAAGTGATACTTACGTCCCGGAAAGGTGGCTGGACGACTTTGAGCGGGCTTGTCATTCCGCAAGAGACGGTGTATTGTTGCACTAAGAAACCTGGCCATACGGAACAGAGTATTTTTATTCTGGGTTCCGGCCACTGCGGTATCCTAGGGAACGAAGAAGCAGACCAGCTAGCTAGGGGAGGATCCCAGGGCCTGTTAATTGGACCTGAACCTTTCTGCGGAGTATCTAGGAGTGCCTTGAATATGGAACTCAGGAACTGGGACAGCACCACTATTGTCTCCAACTGGAGAACAGCAGAGGGAGCAACTCAGGCGAAAAGATTCATTGAACCAAGCGCACGACTCTCCAAAAACATGTTGAACTTAAGTAAGCACGAGTTAAGTACTTACACTGGTCTGTTGACAGAACACTGTCCAACAAAACAGCATCTTTAAAGGATAAACACTATTCAAAAGGACGACTATCGGTTCTCCGGTTCGAAAAAGAAACTGCAGAGCATCTCTTATGCAACTGCTGCGCCCTCCTTAAGAGGAGAGAGCGTGTTCTTGGGGCAAAGTTAATAAGCGCACAAGTCATATGGTTGCATATCAGCCCAAAGAAGGTTATATCATACATCTTTGATATCATACCCGATTGGGATAAAATGCTTAGTCAGCAATCAACTGTCACTTCAACCCATAGTGCAGGTGAGCCTGATAGCATATAGTAACGCGGGGTAAATACCACAATAGATCAACTACTGTTCGCAGTGGGATCTCCCCTACAAGAGAAAAAAAAGGGGGAGACGCCGAATTTCGACTCAAGTCTATCCGAAGACTTATGGAGCCGGATACGGAAGCTGGATGGTTCCTGCGGACAGACCGTTCTCGCACTCACGCTGAATTCCGTACCAGTTTTCTTGCAAATTTCGGGCACACATACTCAGTGACCGAAATCGTCGACCGATTGAAGAAAACGACCTTTCCTGCAAATTGGATGACTGTCAGGGGATACATGTTAAAAATGCAGGAAATTGCATCAAGAGCGGATTTGGACGAAGCCCAATCGGTGCAAATGATTGTGGATGGCTTCCAGGACCATTCCACCGATAGCTGTCCTTTATCCGGCGAAAGACAATTGAAGCAGTTGGTCAGATGATAAGAGCAGCTCCGGGAGACACGTTTTTCTTCCTTCCGTGCGTCTTCCGTTCCGTCTACGAGTAGTAATACAAAGTGAAGAACAAAAGTGGTTTCGCTTCCGAGGTGCGCTGTTACAACTGTTCCGGTAAAGGGCATATTTCCGCTCGTTGCTCGAAGCCTCGTCGAGCAGTAGGATTGTGCTTCCGCTGTGGTTCCGGAGAACACATTATCAAGAATTGCCTATAGTGTTGAGAACAAAGAAATCAGGGGAACGAAGGATGTGTATTAATTATCGATCATTGAATAAAATAACAGTATGTGACAGTTATCTCATCCCGCTTATTGATGATTGCTTGGAGCGAGTTGAGGGTAAGAAGTATTTCTCAGTTTTAGATTTGAAGAATGGGTTTCATCAAGTTAATATGGCCCCAGATTCTGTTCCGTTAACGGCTTTTGTGAAACCCAGTGGACAGTACAAGTATGACAAGATGCCCTTTGGGCTAAGGAACGCCCCTGCCGTGTTTCAGCGGTTTATCAACATGGTGTTGGATACGTTTATAAGGAAGGTTCCTCCATTGTTCCTCGGAAGATGGCTGAATTCCGCTTGGAGATAAAATTCAAGAATTATCAGTTTTGTTTTACTTAAATAGAGTTATTGGGCTTCACAGTTAGTGGTAAAGGTATTAGGCCAAACAATTCACATTTAGAAGCCATCCAGAAAATAAGCTATACGACAGACGTCAAACAAGTGACCAAGTGTCTTGGGTTATTCTCTTATTTCCGGCGTTTTGTACCGTCTTTCTCTTCCATAGCATTACCATTAAGAAACCTGGCAAATCCAGGGAATAACTTCGAGTTTGATGAAAATTGTAAACGGGCCTTTTATTCCCCTTCGTGAAAAGTTGATTTCTGCTCCCGTGTTGGCACTGTACAATCCATCACGAGAAACTGAGTTACATTGTGATGCCAGTTCTGAGGGATTTGGTGGAATACTGTTGCAAAAGCAAGATTTTGGGAAGCAACATCCGATTGCTTATTTCTCTTAACCAACAACTTCGCTGAGTCTCGTTATCATAGTTTTGAATTGGAAACATTGGCTATAATTTATTATTACAGCGGATTATTACAGATTGTAATTCTCTTACTATGACTTTAAATAAGAAAAGTGTAAACGCCAGAATAGCGCGATGGAACTTAGAGTTGAAGAATACTCACTATACCATTCAGCATCGTAGTGGGAAACTTATGAATCATGTTGATGCCTTGGTCCGAATTTCTAGTAATACAGATCAAATCATTTCTGCTATCAGTCCTGATGACATTGATTTTCAATTGGCAAAAGGACGTAATCCTACAATTCTGGGATTGACAGAGAAACTGGAAAACGTTCCTGCCGAGGTGGAAAATCAGTTATACGTAATATTCACGAGAAGTTGTGTAATTTGGGTATAATGAAGACAGTGGACCAGTTGAAGATGCATTGTTGGTTTCCGAAAATGAAGGATAAGATTGAAAATTACGTCAAAAATTGTGTCACTTGTATTATGTATTCCAATTCGAATTCCGATAGAGGTCGTATTCTGCATAGCATTCCGAAGAAACCTGTTCCGTTCGATACAATTCATGTTGACCATTTTCTGCCCATTCCGTCGATTTTGTCTAAAAGAAAACATATATTGGTCGTTGTTGATGCTTTTACGAAGTTCGTTAAACTGTACGCTGTAAATTCTGCTTCCGGTCATATTGAAGATTCCCAGTCTGGGAATTCTGCTTCACATGGGAAGAAACATTCAGCTCCGCGAACTTTTTCTGAGGGTGATTATGTCGTAATGCGTAACGTGGACACTACTGTAGGCACTAATAAAAAATTCATTCCGAAATACAGAGGGCCTTATCGAGGTTTTACCAAACGACAGATACGTCATTCGGGATATAGAGAATTGTCAAATTTCCCAACTACCTTACGATTGAGTCTGCTCGAATGAAGAAATGGGCTGATTGTAGGGCCCCTGTTGGAAAAGAATGCACTGATAAAGGAAGCAACACTTTTTTTGTAAATCCTTTATTGGAAACGGCTCATACCTTAAGGTTTTAAGGAGCCAAACTAGGTTTTTTTTACAATTTATTTCTTAGCTTAACACTTTTATTTAGCGAAGTATTGCATGAAAAGTCATGATATACCGAATCATAAATCATGATTTTTCATCTGTCATACTCTAGAAGTATGCAATTTAGTAAACTGATTGTTGCTGAGTTAAGAAAAAAATTGGAAATAAAATTTTAATCGTTAAATGATCTTAAAATAACCAACTTTTCAACAAGCTCATAGAAAATAAAGAGATTCAAAGGAATGAAAACATCGGCATTTTAAAATTTTAAATGAAAGTGAAAGAAAGTTTAGAAATAATTCTTTACAATTTTTACTATTCATTTTTGAATTCACTTAAAGTTTGTGTTCAATTAAAATGTTTTCGAAACTTTGAATCTGAAAAAAAAATATTTCCGAAAATAATCAAAAAAAGAAAATAAAATGGATTCAAAGTAATTTAATGAATTAAATAAACGTAAGGAATTGACAAATCCATTTGAAAAGTGAGGATTTTCTCTATCGAGCTGTCTTTAGATGAGAAAATTTGTAATAAAAACTAATGAACTGTGGAAATTTTTTTTCCAGTTAAATAAAAGCAATCTGCCAAAACTTTACCATCAAATATTCGATACTAAAACAAATCAATGCCATCGTTAAATGATTTTTTTAGTTTGTATCAATCCGAGATTTGTCAGTATGAAAGGAACAAGTTTTCGACAGAAAATCCCTTATAACTGACGAACGGTTCCAGATAGAAGTTTGCTTCATCAGAAAAGAATGTGCCCATTTTAATTGAATACAAATTCTAGGAAAAAAAATTTCTTCTATTAATTCATTCGCCAAAGTAAGAGCCAGATCACTGTTATATTCGGCACACCCTACCATTTCAACTCTCAAAAAATCATTGCGAGCTTTCGAAAAGTCAAATCATTACTGCATAAAATTCAGTTGGAGAGAATGAGGATACTTGATCCCGGGGGATATTTGATTCCTTCGCTATATCTCGAAACAGGAATGTCTTACAAATATCAAGTGTTCTATAATAATTTGCCAAGTAGAACAAAACAACAATGCTGTTACCTTAACAAATTTTGAAATAAAATTAAAGTTCTTGAACTTTGTTAAAAAATTTAACAAAATGTGATTTGAAGATCTTATTTAATCATTTTAAAATGTGAAAAAATGAAAAAATAATAATAGAAATATTTATTCCAAATTTTCAATCGTTAGAATATAAAAGGAACTCTATTCTGGAATATTAACAAAGCAATAGTAAACTCTCAATTTTTTCTAAGAAGAAGTTTTTCAAAATGTACATATGTTAAGGGTATATTTGATCCCTAGAGTTCATAAGGACATATTTTTTTCTCTTCTGAATGGATCGTGATCATTGGTTATCGTGAAATTACTAATATCTGTTCAAAAGCAAATGTTATTCCAGTATAGTTATCTGTTAAAAAATCACTTAAAAATACTGTATTTATCTAAAAACCAGAAAATTGTGCCTAAAAGTATGCAATAACTTGAGAGTAGTAGACAAACTTTTAGAATTCTCTTTGTCTGATACTATCAAATTGTGAAATGAAAACTAAAATGGCGAAAAATAGGACGTTTTATTTTCGGATTTTACTCGAATTATTGTCTATGGTCCGGGTACCCTTAATTAAGGATCAAGTCTCCTGTAACTCAAAAAATATCACTTTTTTTAGATTCACGAAAGTTTTTTCTAGTTCATTTAAGAATTAAAGTATCGTTCACACTTTTGGAGCATATTAACATGAAATTACACGCTGTCAGAAAATGCAGAAGACGAGTTTCTAAATTTTCCCAAAAAGATGAAAATAAGAAAAGAGGATCAAGTATCCCCATTCTCCCCTAAAACTCTTTGGCTATAACTTTTGTAGAAAACAATTTGGATTTATCTGTCCACTTAAATCACACCCTCATATTTAATTTATTATAAAACATTATAACACATTATAACGCATTTTTGAATAAAGTAAGCTGAAGATTACTTTTAATGTTAAATCAGGCACTGAATCCGAAAATGAAATTGAAAAAAAAATCTCAGTAGAACAATTTCTGAATTATGCTTCAAATATGAAATTTTGGAAAAAAGAACTTGTACTTTGATTCAAATATCTCGGACTGCTAAACATTATTTTTAATCTCTGTTTTGCACATTGTAGGTGAATAAACTTGCTATCGATCATCTCAATTTCGCTATTGCATATAATCTACAGTTTTGTTGATATTAGTGAATTTACGATAAGAAAACATGATAAAAATGCATTTTTTAAGAGAAAGTTTTGTATAGATAAAACTTAAAATAAAGTCTCAGACTCAATGATAATATTTTTAAAATCTGATTTTCTATCTGATGCGTTTCGCCAGAGGCCTTGAAATCTTCCCCAAAAAGGTCTGCTCTTAAAAATGTTTTGAAAAGCGTCACCTAAATTCAAATATCATTTCTCTCTTTTTCAATCTTATTAAAATCTGAAAAAATGTTTTTATATGAGAACATGCTCCTCATATTATCATGTTTAAACCATCTTCAAATTAATAATTCCGTTTGTTTATTTTCGTGGACGCTCTTGCCATCCGAATGAAATATGGATAAACAGGGAAAGAAAGTGTCTGCTCTGTGCCGATTCGACCACGTGTTAAAATTGATACCACACCGGTAATGACGACCGCACGTGTCCTCGACTTTGTTGTCCTCGTGAACTTTTCCCAGTTTCAGTTTGTTGATTGGTTGGAAGGTGGAAAGGTAGAAAGGAACCTTTATCCCCAAATATGCTGAGTGACCCAATCAGGGCAGCACGTTGGCAGCATCAGCGCGTCCAAATTTTTAGCCCCAAAAAGGCCAATGTTAATTTTGTGCTGACAGCTTCCGGCAAATGAATTTCGCTCGCCACCGGAACGACAAATGTGTGGATGGATTCCGCCATATTTTATTTTATGGTCCCCAAATTTTCGGACAGCTAGCAGCGAGCTTGGCGCCCCAACAAACATCGGAACTAGATTAAAAGTATATTAATCGTGTCAACGTTTTTCGGGGACTGACGACGGACTTCTTTCGTTCTTGGCCGGATTGGCAACATCTTCTGCGGGTTTCGCTATTTAGTCGTTTGGGTCGTTATTTTACAAAGCGGAACGAATTCGTTTCATCATGGCGAGGGGATAATAAATTGCCCAAATCGCTGTTTAATTAAATTAAATTATGTTTCCGCAACTCATATTAGAAAGACGACTTTTGTCGAGACAATGATAAAGAGTCCTTTGCTTAGCCATTTCTAAATGCAGTTTGTTGAGAAGCTTCGAATTGTTTGGCCTGCTTTCTAAAAGTTGAAAATAAAAAAAATAAAATACACAATCGATGTTCTTGGAGATTTACAGTTCCATTTGTAAAATTGAAGGTTAGCCTACCTTAACTAACAACAAAATATTCCGCATAAGAAATTCTACTCTAAATAACTCGACGAAGGCATGGTATTTTTTGTTCAGTTTCTCACTAAGCAAAGAATTTTGCATTTTTCCGTGTAACGCGAAACATTGAAATTCAAATTATGAATCTCGCACAAATCTGATGAAAATTTTTTAACATTAATTTTCATCAGATTTGTGCGAGATTCATCATTTGAATTTCAATGTTTCGCGTTACACGGAAAATGCAAAATTCTTTGCTTAGTGAGAAACTGAACAAATGTCCAACAACCTTTTTAATAATGTTATCTTGTTGTACCTACATGTTTGTTTCAAAAACCAATGACATCCAATGATTTTCAATGCTCCTTACGATTGAAGTTTTTGAATAAAATAAACGATCAAATAAAATTTTGTTTTATTTTACAACACGGTGACACATTTTGAGGCCAATCAAAAGAAAATTCTGCATATAAGAAAATTTTCGACATAATAGAGAAGACGTTCCCCTATGAAACGCACTTTCCACGATAAAAAAAAAAGGCTCAAGAAGTCTTGAACAAACTGAAAACTAGCAGAAAGTTCGATCACTTCCATCTGTACTGTCAGTAACATTTCAAAATAGTTGATCCGAGCTTGAATAAAAGTGAAGTATGTGGTGAACATGCTTCTCAAAAATTTTCTAACCGCTCATTTTCAACACCTGTAATTTTTTTTCTAATCTTCTTCTATCCGTCTATAATTTCCAATTCTTGAAATGTTCTCACTATGAAAACATTTCATTCACCGATAAGGCCGTAAAAATTAATTTCAAACAAAAATTCACGGTGATCAATCTTAATTAATAATTTTTTTTTATTTATTGATATGCAAAACACCGATCATGGGGATCTAAGCAAGCCTTGGTCGAGTGCGGTCGTGTTTTTTTCGCTCGTGAAATTTTTTGCACCTTATCTTTCGAGAAAAATGAAAATTTTTTGTGAATATTTCACATTGTAGTGAAATCCGGTTTATCCGAAAAGTTTTTCGTCCAATTGCAGTAATAAAGAAAATGTTTCCTCCCCGAATTGAATTCCGAATTGGTGTTGCAGGAATTTAAAAACAAGGAGGACCCATTTGTGAGCCGTCAAAGGAATCGGTCGATGCTATGTTTGCTCCATGTGCATTGTTGGTTTGAGCAAATTTATATTACAAACAAGTTATTACAAATAATATGAACAAAAAAAGTATTTTTTTAATTGAATGGCGAAACAAGAAGAATATGAAAATTATCAGTCATACGTTTCGTAACGAGCTATAACTAAAAGTGAAAAAAGGGTTTTGTATGTGGGGGAAGGGTAGCTGAGTTGAAGAAAAATGCAGAAGAAGTTTGTTGATGCATGTGGGCTCAGATGTTCTAGAACGAATTTGAATGTGGATTTTTCGGTATCAGAGGTGGAAACTCATTAACAAAATGATGGTTATATTTTTCGCCTTGGGAAAATTGTGATTTGTGATTGTGGTAAACTTTGTGATTATTGCGATCTTTTCAATTTTTTTGGGGGAGTGCAACCAACTGGGTTGCTGAAGTCTACATAAGCAAATGTTCATAAGGAAATCATCATAAGCAGGAGAAATGAAAGCTAAGTATAATTCCTACATATTTTAGAGCTAATTTTACATAATCTTTTATACACATTAACTTTTACTTATACAATGTTCAATATATATTAAGAGGAATGTAATAAGTCAATAATTTTTGCATCTAGGTCAAAGTCGTGTAAAAAAAACCTTTCGAGTTATCATCATGACTCGTAAGGTTTTGTTTCTTTTGATGTTTTTTTTTTGTTCTTCTCTCTTTCCAAGAGCGAGTAAAGGCGCTTTATCCTTGGTCGATGACCAGAAATGAAGACACTGAAATCCAAAACAGTTAAAAAATAAGCAAAGATTTCCTAAGTCATTCTATTTATTACATCCAATTTTTCAAAATACTTAGGTTTTGTGACTTCTGTGTACAAAATAAATCATTTCCAGCCCCTCTAGAATGGTCCAAGTGATTGGCGAAAAAATTTGGAAAGCGCATTGTTTCTTCATCAAGGAGCATTTTTCTTAGCATGCTTCCAACGATACTGCCCATTCGAAACGTATGGTACTGGTGGTCCACGTTTCCTCCTGTTCCTGTGTTCCGGATGTCTCTGCGTTCTCTGCTCCATGGTAGGCCCAACCATTTTGTGTTTTTGATCATTTTAATGTTTTTATGTTAAAATAATCAAAAACATGAACAAAGACAAGAAGAATGATAACACACTTATTATTCTTTGGGACTCAGACATAAGTTCTGGCTATGGAAGTACGATTAGTGATTAGTGATTAGTGATATGCAAAACACCGATCATGGAAAAATATTTCATCAAGTTCTAATGGGAATATTTTGTTTAATGACTGCTCCGCAAGTTATTATACTGTTGAATATCCTAATGGGCATACTTGTTTTTCTTCAATTATAAATCCTTTCACAATTGATTTGGTTCTAACGGATTTAGGCGAGCATTTTAGTTAATTAGTTACTCATGCGGACCTCGATTCAGACCACCTTCCAGTAACTTTTTCTTTATCCCAAAATTCCATTCCAACCTTTTAAAGTCAACTTTGAAAAAAGCTGACTGGGAGCGATATAGGAATTTTATTGAACGTAATTTAGATGTTAACGTTTCACTGAATTCAATAGAAGCTATTTATTTGGCTGTAGAATTTTTCACACTTTAATAGTCAATGCTAAAGCCGGTTCTATACCCGAAGTTAAACATAAATTTAATAAACCTTTGATCGATGATAATCTTCAGTTTTTGATACGACTGAAAAACATTCGTCGACGCCAATATCAACGTACTAGGGATCCTTATTTTAAATTTATTTATTGCGACCTTCAAAAAGAGATCAAATGTCGTTTTGATTTCGTTCGTTACGACATTTTCTTAAAGTAGTAGAGGACAGAAAACCATACTCAAAGCCATTTTAGAAATTAAATAAAACTATGAAAAAGCCTCAGAAACCAACTGCTATTCTGAAAGTTCGAAAATTACTACACGGTGTGTTTCTAGGAGATGTTTTAAAAAAAAAAACAGTAACTCTATTTTTTCAGAAATTGAAAATTCAGCCTTTTTTGAGTCATTTCCGGCAAAATTTCAATATTTGGTCTGTGAGTCCCCACACGATTTGTTTTTTTTTTTTGAAGACTTATTGTCTGCATTTAATAATATTTAATCTGAAAAATTATTCCAGTGCATTGAAACAGCAATGTTTTCTTAAAAAATTATTTTTCATTTTTATTCAAGTTTTTGTCATTCTGAAACATTAAAAAAAATCAACGCCTAAAAAATAAGTAATTGGGATTGAAAAACCAATTTTATATGAAAATCTTATTTGAAATTTATCATTTGGAATATCCTCGTTAAAATTCGTGTTATCCAAATGTTACTTAAATTTAGGGGAGAGTGGGGATACTTGATCCCCTTTTCTTATTTTCACCATATCTTTTTGGAAAAATTTAGCAACTCGCCGACTTTGACGTTTTCTGACAGCTTGTAACTTCAAGTTTCTATGCTCCATAAATTAGAACGATACTTGAACCTTTTGATGAACTAGAAGCATTTTCGTGGGAGTAAAAAAATTGCGATTTTTCTGAAGTTAGGGGAGACTTGATCCCCAATTGAAGGAGACTTGATTTTTTATTCAGAAAGCCGTAATCCTTGTATAAAAATCAAACAAAACCCCAAGATAGAATGTTAATTGACTATTTTGGTCATGTTTGTTCTCATTTCACAATTTATAGCAGACATAAGAAGAAAATTCTATAACTTTGTCTCAACGCTAACAACATTGCATACCTCAAGGCGCTATTTTTTATAATTAAGAGAAAATTAATTATTTTTGCTCTTTTCTTCAGACAATTGTTCGATAAATATTAGTTTTTGGATAAATATTAGTAATTTCGTAATCAGCCATCATCACGATCAATTCAGAAGAAGAATATGCCGTTTGGAAGGGGGATCAATTGTACCCAACTCTAGGGGATCAATTGTACCCATAACAGACGCGGTCCTATGGGGGGGGGTGATCGGGGTGATCACCCCCCCCCCCCCCCCCCAAGCGGCAAAAAACCGTTACAAAATACTCGCAATCGCTGGAATTTCTATGAAAAGTTCGAACATTTCCTAGTGGGTATTCTTTAGAAATTTCAAAATTTTCCACTCCGTGGGGGTGATTGTTAAATAATAGAATTTATTAATTTCTTAAATTCTTAATATTGGAAAAAAATTCGGTCCGCCAAACTAAAACAGCTGTAACAATTTTCACCAAATTACTTTTGCTAAGGCACTTACAGTGTTTAATTAGAAATTGGTGATGGTGAGGTGATGAACAAAACTTGATAAAAATTGTGTTCAGGAATATACATACCTCCAAGAACAGATTTTAAAAAAGGCTCCAAAAACTTGCCTATGTATTAAGATGAGATAAAACCAGTAATAATAATATCCTCTCACAACTAACCTATTTTTTCGGGATCAAGGACTTTTCATTGAAAAATATTGTTAGCTATAAGAAATGAATCCTTTATTAATCTTTTTCATTTTAAATTATACATTATGTTTGAAAATATTGAATGCATGAAGCAAAAATACAATTTTTCACTGTTTTACTAAATCATTTGTTTCAAATTTGTAACTATATTTTTCGATTCAGTTCCAATAAATTTTAAAATCTATGAGAGCTTGAAAATAAATCAAAATGAAGTTCCAAAAGCTGCATACCTAAGAATTTGATTTTAATGATTTTGTTTTAGAATTAAATTTATATTTAGAAATTGAAGAATCGAAACAAGAGTTTATATTAATTAGCTTTTCGAATCACGATTCAGCAATATACTTTAGAAAAATAATAAAACATACAGTTTTAAATTCATAGCAATTGTTAATAAATTGTTTTTTTTCACATGTGTTTATTTTTTCATTTGTAAATTACATTTATACTGGAAGATTCTTTAAAGAGTTCTTAAATTGATAATTTTTAAACTGCTCAATATACAAATGACGGAAATTATCTTTTTGTCAGCAATTGTTCGCAGTGAATATTAAAGATTCGTAGATTGTTTTATAAAAGGATGTATAAGCTTTTTAAAAGGATATCAAAATAAGTATTGTAACTTCTCTGTTAAACTTCAATAATATCATTTTTTTTTTAATATAAATCTCTAATTAATTTAAATGAAATTGGAAGGGAAGAGGAGCAGCAGTGTGCATCATGTTCGTGAAATATTGTTTTTTTTTAGTAGTATATTCAATCAAATTCATCCATTACTTTGATGATTAATCACTTAGATAAAAAAATTGTTTGAATCATTACAAATTTTATGCTGATATGAAATATTTTTCAATAAACCAATTTCAGCCTCTATTTTTTATCTAAATGTTCAACTCCACATTCAAAAGGGTTTTTATAAATTCACATTGCCACAGGATTTAATATTAAATATCAATTCAAATATTAATTAATTTAAAAATTATTCAAGAAAATTCTGCACTGTCTGACAAATCTATTAAACATTAAAATTAAAATTCGAAATAACGGTTCATATCACATTTCTTTCCGCAAGAACGCAAGTAATTTGGACTTCTGTGAAAATTTCTTTTATTGAAATTTTCTGTTTATTTACTGTTCCCAATTTTGTAAAATAATACACTTTTAACGAATGTTTAAGGAAGTAATTGACTACATAGAATTTTAAATTTTTCTCAAAGCAGAAACCAAATCGTTTTTCAGACTTCAGCAAAATTTTCAAATGAAGTAAAATCTTTGTTTTTTTTAAATTTTCTTTAGTAATGTAAGAAATTCTTGTCTTTTTTAGAATTTTTAAACACTGTAGATTTTTTTTAGATCAATGCTATCTCTTGCATTATTTTGGTAAGACGTTTTTATAAGGAAAAATCATTTTCAATTGTTAAATACTAATCTTTTTCATCTTCATATTCTATTCAAATTTATGAAGAGTTAAACACCATGATTTTGTTTGTTAATTTTATTTATCGACCTTATCGATGGAAATTAAAAGAACCTAACTAAGAACAATTCAACATTATGAAAATTCTTTTCAAATAGAAAGTTTAAAATGTTTGGATATTGAAAATGAGAGAGTAGAATTTTATAAGAAGAATTTTAATCACAAGCCAAAAATTCATTCCTCATGGATAAACAATTAAACAAATTAATAAATAAATGAATAAGTAAAAGGGAACAGTTTCGTGTTTGATCATTCAAGAACTCTTCCATTTCCCAAATTTTACTTTTCAGTGATAATGGTTTGTTGTTGTATTTTAAATACATTAAGTTATAACTGCGAACATAATCTAAAATTAACTTTTTTTGCCTTTTATAATGATTATTGGTAGAATTTGAATATTAATTAAGGATATTATCTTTGATAACTTGATAACTTGATAGAATTAATTATTTTAATTTTTAAATTAATCATCTGCTAATTTCAAATGAATTCTCTGAAGTTCAAAATTGATATATTTTCCTTTTCGATAATTTTTATTTTAAACTGTGATTGAATAGTATTTCAAATGGATGACTTTACAGAGGAATTTTTCAACCAAAACTACAATTGAACTTGTTAATTAATATGGTTGATAATTTACATTATTATCAGTGATTCTGACCTGTTCGAATTTTTTTGTAAGAATTCGAATTTAATTTGTTATCAAATTTGGTGTTATATTTGATCTATTCTTCTTCTGTGCACGGATTGTTATGTCCGAAACTTCAAATTCTGGCTTTATTCCAATTTTTAATGCGTATTCCATTTCTGATGTTTTGAATATACTTGCTTGATTTTTTTTGTTCAGAATAAGAATCAATATTTTTTTCGTGATATATTTACGTTATTGACTGATTTTTGAAAGTTTGGAAAATCACCCCCCCCCCCCCCCCCCCCAGAGCCAGCTCTAGGACCGCCCCTGACCCATAATCAACATTTTAGAAAACTTTTTCTTAAAAAAGTTTAGAGTTTTCCATTGCTTTGAAAGTATGGCATTATGAAGTTCATTTTACGCTCGAACGATTAATACATTGGAACAAATTTTTTTTTTTTCATAATTTTCCCATGTAAGGATCATTTTAAAGTTATGAAAAAAGATCTTCAAGTTTCATTTTGTGAAATTTTTCAAACAAAGTTCAATTACTCAAACAATTATTTTGTTGAAAATTTTTAATCTACAAGCATTGTTGTTTTGCTCATTTTGGCATATTTTTCTAGAACATTTGATCTTTGTAAGACATTTCAGTTTCGAGATATAGCTAAGGAATCAAGTATCCCCAGGGATCAAGTATCCTCATTCTCCCCTATAGTTATAGGGGTATATCTTGGAAAACTAATTCTGGTTTAATGAAATTAAAAGATAGATACATGAAAAACATCAGTCCAACATCCTTTGATTGTTTTCCAACGAAATATTAAAAAAAATGTTATTCGATTTTTCTCTTTGAATTAATTCCACAATATTTGTATTGTATGCTCAGATGCATGTGATTATGCATTTTAGAAAAAAAAATTTTTGATGATACCACTCATTTATGGTATTTTTAAATTTCATTTAACTTAGAATAAAATTTAAGCAAATCTTAGCAGACCAGTTTTCAATAGAATTTAAAATATGAAATTGAGTTAGACGTAAAAGTAATTACTCTGTTCAGCTTCGGCTAAATAGAATCAATTTCAAATAACTTTTTCTCATATTGAAGATGAATAAATTTTCTATCAAACATATGAACTTCAATTTTGCGTAAGAATTTAATTACTGTTGATATTTTTAAATTAATAAATCAAAGATTAATTTTTTTTTTCAGGAAAAGTTTCAATTTCATCGACAAATTTTTTCATCTTAAATTTTTTAGTTTTAATGGATTTCTATATTGTTAATTCAAACTAATGATTTCTCGAGGTTTTTAGCACAATTGGTATAAAATTGTAGAAATTATGATCTCTTTTAACTGCTACGTTAATGCTTCATTATTGTTCTATTAAATAATGAAGAAGACCTGCAGTGTTTAGTAAAATAACCAATAAAAGTATGGGAAGAACAAAACAAGATTAATCTAACACGTTTCAGGTAAGTTTGATATCGATCATTTACAATTCTCTTTTACCAACAATACTGTTGATTTTGTACATTCAAGATCGACAAAAGATAGAAATACATTGTTTTTGAATAATTCCAAATTTATCAGATTTTTAGTCTAAATTCATTTAAAAAAAATCCTACAAACTATAAAAAATTCAATTTAACAAAGAATTCAAGAGATTATAATAATGATATAGTGGGTTGAAAGCTGTAGAAGGTAGGATTATTTAACCTTGAAAGTAATGCTTGCTCTTTAAATAAAATTGAAGAATCACAGTGTACAGGATATTTTCTAAAATTATGCTTAAACATAGAAATTAATCGTTTTAAACTCCAGGTTTATAATTATCATTTTTTCAAGAGGAAGTAACATGCAAAATTTTATCAAGATTAAACTGCTGTAGTGACTACTGACTTGCATTGAGTCTGAAGTGAGAATAGGATTTTAAAACATTTGACTCAGGAGAAGTATAAAAAATAAATTTTCATCATAAATTGTTTGAAACAGATTGTTTACTTTTGAATATTGATTTTTCTTATTTTTGAAAAGCTTAAATTAAAACTAATTTTTCTTCCCTAGATCACATTACGATAAGCGATATCACAAAAAAGTTATAGGTTTCTAGAATTAACTGATTTTATTAATCATTGACCTTTAAAAAAAAAACCCTCCAGTGTTTTAACAATCCGAAAACCATAAAATAATGGATTTAAATGGATTCAAACTAATCCAGATAATACTAATAATTTAAGATAATTTTAATATTTGCAAGCTGATTTTTTAATTTAAGGATAAGAAGATATTTTTATGCAACTTTCATCGTTTTAAAAGCTCTGTAACTAGTTTGAAATAATTTTTAAAAATTTTCAAAATTTTGATATGATTGTTGAGCTACCAGTTCAAATTAAAAATATTGGAAGTAATAACTTAGAGAATTGGTACCTCTGAAATAAAATAAACACTTAAAATATATTTTTTTTTTTTCAAAGATTTCAAATAGAAAATTATCAAAAAAAATTGTATAGGGTGTCACCGACCACTTTAAACTTTCAAAATTCAAAATTTAGGCAAAAATAATAATAATACCAAAAATATACATTAATAATAGGGTAATTGATTTCAAAACCATTTTCTTACATATAATCAACACACAAACTTAATGAATAATATATTTTACAGAAAAAAAACAAAGCAAAATTTTCAATACAAATCAGAATGAATATTTCAAAACAATGCTATTTCCAGTAAGTCATTTCTTTAACAAAATAATGTTCCTCATTTGAACTACAAATAATCTTGAAAATAAATTCTAAGCAGTCAAGTTTTCAGATTTGAAAACAATATTTCTGAAACACCAGAAAAAGAATGAAAATCAAAATTTCAAAAAAAGCTTAAGGCAAAAATATTTATGCACAGAAATAGAATACATAAAATATAACACCAGATTTTAAAAAATCTGGATTCTCAAATAAAAGTCAGATCAAGTTAAAAATTAACCATGATTGAAAATTGTTAGATTATTGATAATGATTGATGTTTACTATTCATTTTATTATACATTTCTTTTCTTCAATTTCAGTGGAAGGTTAGAATCAAAAATTCAGCTGAACTATCTTTAATTTAAAAAAAAGTTCCACTATTTAGAATGAAGATTCTCATTAGTGAAAAAAAAACATTTTGAACTTAGAAAAATTTATTCAATAGTTGAAAATTGTTTTTTTTTAAAAGAATAAAATATTTAATTTTATTTCAAGACTGATCAAAGTCAATGATAATTTCCAAACTTTCTAGAGATAAATTAAAAAATCATGGTCGATTAGAAAATGATTTATTATAATGAAAATTAAAGATCTAAAATTTTTGAATTTATTTATTTATAAATATTCAATCGAAGGTTTTTAAGTTTTAAATTTCAAGTTGAAAATTTCAATCAAACATACTAAAAATATTTCATAAAGTTGAAATAGTTTTACATTAAAATTCGGTTAATGTACACATTTGAAAACTAAACAAAATATGAAGAAGTGGTTTATAAGGTTTTTAAAATTTTATTTTTTTTTTTTTGTTTGTCCAGTAAACTCGTCTAACCATTTTAAAAACTTTTTATAAGAATTTTATGGATATTTCAAAGGAACAGCATTTAGGTGCCTATGATTGAATGATTGATTTGGTAGACTTAAAGCTTTAAAATGTACCAGTTTTTGGTGAAATCGATCATCGGAAACTGATAAAACAACAAATCAACTTTAAAAAGAAATCTGATTCTGAATTTGTTTATTATTTATTTAATTGAATTAAGGATTATGAAGCATGATCTAAAAAAGATAAATTCTACAGTTTTGAAAAATTTGGAAAGATATCATTACAAGTATTTTTGACATAACTAAATAAAGTTTTGAAAAATAATTCATTTAACAAAATTTGTTCAAACAGGCAAAACGATAAATTTTCTGGTTTAAAAATATTTGAAACTCAATTTAATTTAAAACTTTATTCATCGCCTTAGAATGTGATATTGAGCATTTAGAAGAACAAAAAAAAAACAAAATAAAATTTAGGCTGGAATTGGTTTCTTGAAGAATATTTTATATCAGCACGATATTTTGTAAATTAAAATATTGAGTTATAAAATAGATAATATCTACTAGCTTTTAGATTTTATTTTGCTAATTCTGATGACCATCATGAGTCATGAAACATGGCTTTCAACTTTTTAATGTATAAAATTAGTAGTCGATGAATCAATTTTGATGTTAAAATGGTTGGTTTCAAACTCTGAATTTGTTTCGTTACACTTCTAAATTTAAACCAGGGTGGATAAAAATCAATGACTTTCTCAAAAAAAATAAAAAAAAAACGGATTTTTTTTTATTTCAATCGGATTTTTTTTATTTCAATCGGATTTTTTTTATTTAAATCATTTATTTAAATTTAAATATTTATTTAAATTTTAAATTTAAATAGAATTTTATCTATAAATTGCATTTGAGAGAAATATTTTAGCATCCGAAGCATTTTCCATCATGGGATAAAGCTGAGTTATTTAACTCGGCTTTATAAAGGCTGTATAAGTGTAACATTCATGATTCATGATTTTTAACATTCATCAAATACCAATGCGTTTTAAACTAAATCCACATCGATTCGTCTTTGTATCTAACGACTCGAAACGGTTGACGATTGTCTTGAAAAATTTTGTTAAATTCTTTCGTAAGTTTACTCCTTGGTAATGCATGTTTTCCACTATCCCCTTCTTATTTTATAGTTTTAATACAATTTTTAAAGTTTTTTAATTGAAATGGTTAATTTCAGTAAAAAATGAGATATTCCTTTACTGAACGAAAATGTTATCAAAATTCACCAAACACTTTTTATAGACGAACTACGAGTTGGTATTGAGCACTTAATCAGCCTTCTTCTTCTCTTGGTTCAGAGAAATCAGAAGAGACAAAAAATAAATGAACTCTTTTTAATAACTTTTAAGCGTCGAAATTTAAGCCGAAATTTGAAAAATCAGACAATTTTATAAAGAAAGAAAAGAAAATTGACATAAGTTTGCTTGAAAGAAATGAACAAAAATAATTTTGAGTAGACTTGAGCGGGCATAGTTTGGGTTATTGAATTGAATTGCCAACTTGAAAAATTTTCAATCAAAATATCTTCATTGAATTAAATTTGGGTAATATTTATGAAGTAGGTCCACTAGACTGCCCCAAATTTGTATGGGAAATTCAAAACCTGTGAAATGTTATGTGCTGCAGGCTAAAATTAATCTTAGGCCTAATACAAGATCTCATGCCAAATTTGGGCCAGGTCGGATCACGGGAAGGGGTCGCTCAACGAGCCTGAAGTTCGTATGGGATTGTGAGACATTTTGATCGAGAGAAACATCACAAACCAGTTTTTCATCAATAACTTTGGTTTCCGTCTGCCGATTTCTTTCAAAAACAATTTTTCTTAAAGTCTAAATTATGAAAAATATTTCATCCTAAGACTGCATTTCGATAAGAGTTAGGGTAAAAAAGTTATTAGGCTTCAAAAATGGGCTAACTTTTTTAAGGATGGTATTCATCATTGTTAATGAGTCGGGGCGGTCGAACATATCGACGCCCCGATGAATACCACCGCAAAAAAAGTTAGCCAATTTTTGGAGCCTAATAACTTTTTTATCTTAACACCCTTTAGTACAACAGAAAGGGTTACCGATTGCCGAGTTTTTGCAAACTTGATATGACATTTTTCATTATCGCTGTTTGGCAATGTTGCCGACCATCAGCGCAAATACTTCGGAGTTCTACAGCATTGACAATATTATGATTGAACTGTAAGTATAAACATATTGGAAGCGAAAAACTGAAAAAAAGTTTCTGGAAAATTTTGCAGTCTTCAGAAGCTTAGATGATTTTGGCAAGTGATACTGAACAGTTAGTTGGTTGTTGTCTAGTGATGACTGTTCATGTTGCACTTTGTTTATCTCACCCAGTAGTGCAAAGAAGCAATAATCACATCAACCACATCAGCATAAACTAAGCAGACCAACTCTTACCAACAGGCAACGGATCATTATAAATAAGGTATTCCGAGTAAATCAGCTCGTTCACATCCACTCAGGACCCTAATGAGCAGAGATACTCCTTTGAAAAATGGTGGGGTCTTAGTGAAAAGCAACATGAATCTGTTGTAGAAAGGGAGAAAAAAAAAAGTTAAAATAAACCATGAATAGGATGATGATGTTGGGGCAGAAAAAATACGCTGAAATATGCCTCTTGCTGTTGCTGGTGCTTTTGCGTATGAATACGAAAGAGCATTAATTACGTTGGGGACATGGAGAAGGCCGATGGTGATTATAATCCATATGAATAAGCCACTCGTGACGCCAAGATGGTAGAGTGGGAAGGTGGTCGAAAAAAAAATATTTTTCAAATATCTAAAGCTATGACAATTCAAACTTGTTAGAGTATTTACGACGCATTTTTAAATCCATTAGTAGATTGAGTGACATTTCCAATCTATATCCTTGCAATTTGAAAAAGTCCCTATTTCACCTCTCATCTAACACATTGGCCCTGCTTTTTCGCTCCAGTAAATAAATGTCTCTAGGATGATCCCGTATGGGTGGGTTCTGTGGGTTGGTTGGTTGTTTTATTTCACGTTGCTGGTTACGAGATGGCCATGCCAGGCAAGAAACGAGATGGCCAGCTCTCGGGTGAGCAAAAGAGCGAGAAAGCACACGATTTTCCCCAGAGGGTCAATAATTTTCTCTTCGCTGCCAGCGGCCGGATGGAGGAGCTGCATCGAGCCAGAAGCCTTCCCCCCCTAGTGGACGCAAGGAAGAACTTGTACATGCGAATGTGTATGTGGGTGTGCTTGTTTGTGTGTTTGTGAGATAAATTAGATTAATAGAGCTGTGCCTGGGAAGCGCACTTTTTATTTTGTTCTACTTTTTGCCCGCCGCCGCCCTGTGGACGCTTAATTTAAATTTATAAATCACTTGCGGGTGGCGATGGCGGCGGTGAGCTATTTGTATTACTTAACAAGTGTGCTGGGTGCTTTTTGATTTCGCACTTCATGAAGCTGGAAACCCACGAAGCTGGCTCGGATGGAATTCCTGCCATTCCGCCATGAATAATGTGACGAATTCCCAAGAAATTTAATTTATTTTGGATATCAAATTAGAACCAAAACGCAGCTTCACTCGTAGAATGAAGTGGGAAGAAGATTGATGTGTTCGTCCAGCAGCACAAAGCAGATTCCGTATAAAGAGAGTCAAATTTTTATTCTGAAAAGGTATTATATTCCAAACTTAATCCGAAATTTAAAAGTTTTTACAGCGAAAAAAAACACCTACGGGAATAAGATAATACCCCAATTCAATTGAGTTTAAATGTCGATCAGATAGTTTTCGTTAATTCCGATCAAAGTACGACCTTAAACACATTCTTCGCCATGGGATCTATATTCGTGTACTTACTTACTTACATAATGTTCCTGCGCCGATTCTCCGGTGCATAGGGCCGTGGTAAAAGACCTCCACTGTTGACGATCCGGAGCCAGCGTCTTCACTCGGTCCCATTCAAGATTCTCGTCGACAGTTCGGATTTCGGCGACTACTTAGGCTTCGCCACCACGAGTTTCTGGGTCTGCCTCTTCTCCGATGTCCTTCTGGATTCCATTCAAGCGCCTCTCTGCAAATCTCGTTCTCATCCCTTCGCAGCGTGTGCCCAAGCCATCTCCACTTACGTTCCCGAATCTCGATTTCTAGCGCCCTTTGATGACACTGGCGATGTAGTTCCTCATTTGAGATCCAGTTGCCAGGCCACCAAGCGCGGATGATACTCCGCAGGCAGCGGTTTACAAATACTTGCAGTTTTCGCGTCGTTACCGCATATGTGCACCAAGTTTCACACCCGTACAGAAATACGGATTTGACGTTTGAGTTGAAGATTCGGATTTTTTTTTGTAGAGAGATCTGTCGTGACCGCCAGATGTTTCGAAGACTCGCAAACGTAAATCGGGCCTTTCTGATCCGGGTTTCGATGTTTTTCCTGGTACTACCATCAGGCGTTATCTGGCTCCCAATGCACACTGGTACAGAACATCAATCTAGCGGAACTAAATTAATAGCGCTCAGGGATGAAAAGATAGCCTTTCGATGTTTTCGACAACATTGCATAACTTAACAAGGCGCATTCTTTAAAATAAAATATAGAGTCGAGGGGTCCACCAATCGCAAGATAAAAAAGCAAACGTTTTTGTTAAGCATTTTAGAGCTTTGGTTTCTTCTACAAAGTTGTTTATCTTAACAAAATACATAACTCTGCTCAACAAGCCAAAGTTCTACAATTTCATTCTAAGGAGTTACAATGAAATTAAAAAAATAACCTTGAAAAAACAGTTTTTTAAATCTGAAACGTTGTAGGTAAGACAAAACAATTTTCAGTCTGCAAAACAAAGTTGAAAAATGTTAAGATCTACAATTGTTTAGTACATTATGATGTGTTTTGAAATTGCTGAAGCGCTGTAGAAAGCATTTAGTGTAATATATTAGCGATTTCAAAGAAAAGTTTATCGAATTGCGCAAATTTCCGCACCATCAGCCAATGTGGATTTTATTTTTTGTGTTAAGAGGAATCATCACCATATAAAACTAGCGTGGAACTCGGTGGAACTCGAAACAATTTTAAGATTTAAAATCTAGTATTTTGTTTACAAATATCACTTTTTAGAAACTTTATTAGTTGCGCCTTGTTGAAGGATTCCACGGCAAGCCTCGGTTCGGTGCACAGTCGATCGATCCAGTCAGAATCTCATCCATTACGATTAGAAAAAGTAGCAGTGATAAGAAACATCCCTGTCTGACTCCAGTAGTTACCGGGATAGGTTCGGACAAGACACCTTCGTGCAAGACCTTGCACAAAAATGCCTCGTATTGTGATTCGATGAGATGGACTAGTTTCTCTGGTACTCCTCTTTCCCATAGAGTCGCCTAGATGTTTTCATGGTTTAGTCGGTCGAATGCTTTTTCGAAATCAACGAACACCAGCAGAAGAAAGTTTTGGAATTCGTTGATTTGTTCCAGTATGGTTCGTAGCGTTGTGATGTGGTCCACACATGATCGTCCGGATCGGAATCCAGCTTGTTGGTGTCGGAGTGTACTTTGAGGGTTGTACAGATACAGGTTGTTATGCCTCGCCAGTTACCGCACTCGGTCAGGTCTCCTTTCTTCGGGACCTTTACGATGATACCCTGCATCCAGTCGGCCGGGAATGTTGCAGTATCTCAGATGTCAGCGAAAAGACCTGCTCAATTCCGACTTTCGCCTTTCTCCGATCATGCACCATCCTCCAAGTGTCATCCGACACCCAGTCACTTCTTCTTCCACAAACTTTACCGAGAGTACCACGGCTCGTCGTGATAAAGGCATTCTTGATTCCACACCACTGTTTTTCGACTGTTCCGTCTGCCGGCATTTCCGAGGCTCGGTATTCTAGTTGCTCAACGTATGCCCTTTTCATCTTCGGGTTCTCCAACCGACGCATGTCGTATCGACACCCGACTTTCTCCTCGCGCCGTTGGACACGCACAACTCTCAGTCGTATTTCGCCAAGAACGAGGTGATGGTCAGATGCAATGTCTGCGCTTCGTTTGTTGCGGACATCAAGAAGGCTCCTTCTGCATTTTCGGCTGATGCAGATGTGGTCAATTCGATTTTCTGTTTGGCCAACTCGGGATATCCAAGTACTTACTCTCTCTCCAGAATTGTATTTTATAAATCTTGATAATGCCCGTACAATAACAACAATGCCCGTACGCACTTGAATTTTTCAAACATACCCCGTGCTGTTATGAATGCTGCTCTTCCGGATGACAAGGTGAATATCTGCCATATAAATATCCAGGGTATTTGTGCTAGAGATTTTAGCAAGTTTGGCGATCTGAAACAATGTTTTTTGAATAGTAGGATCGATGTCATTTGCTTATCAGAAATTTGGCTCAATGCAACAATTCCGGATGAAATTTAACTTATAGAAGGCTTCAAATTGATTCGTAATGACAGAATATGTATATAGTCGAGGTGGAGGATTGTGTGTGTATGTCAGAAATGCGATTGACTTCAAAATCATTCACAAATCTGAAATTTACGATGCAAGCGCTGGAGATGCAACCGAATATGTCTTTGGTGAAATAAAATGTTTCTCAAAAATTTTTTTACTTGGATTATTCTACAATCCTCCAAGAAACAACTGTTCTGATAAGTTATTTCAGAAGTTTCCCGAGTTATCGTTGCAGTATACTCACACAGTTATCATTGGTGATTTCAATTTATAACCCACCAAAAACAATACATTTTTCAACCAATTTTGTAGCGTTCTGGATTATTTCGGATTTAGCTGTGTGAACGACAACCCTACTCATTACCATCAAGGAGGAAGCTCTCTTATTGATGTTATGATGACGAACAACCTGGAGTTCGTGCAGAATTTCAATCAAGTTCCTGCTCCCGGTTTCTCCAGACATGAAGTCATTTTTGCATCGCTTGACATTTCTAAAAGAGTTTTGGTTGAACGTATAACTATGAGAGACTGGCGATCGCCTTGACTTGACATGATTGGATTGAGTCTTCAGCTAATTCGATCAATTGGTCTAATTTATACTCAATTGGTGACTCTAATTTATACTCAATTGGTTGGCTGTCGATTTGTTGAATGAAACAATCATAGAACTATTCGATACTTCCGTTCCGGTTCGTATTGTAAAATCTAAAGTTAAGAAGAAATGGTTTAATCACAATATACATAGAGCGATGATTGAGAGGGATTTGGCATACAGATACTGGATTGACTGCAGAACTGATTCCTCACAATCAGAATACAAGCGCCTTAGAAATCGAGTAACGACTTTGATCAATGAAGCCAAAGCTTCTTTCATTCAGCAATCTGTCGAGCCTTACGATTCAAGTAGAGTATTGTGGAAAAGTCTAAAAGGGCTAGTGATAATATTTTTATCAACTCAGTCAATGAAATTAATAACCACTTTTCCACAAGTTTAACGATCGATGGACACAATATTGCTCGCCCTCCGGCCAATTCTCATGGCTATAGATTTTCTAGGATTGCAGATAATGACGTGATTCTAGCCATATCAACTATGAAATCGAACTCTGTTGGATCGGACAACATTTCAATAAGATTTTTGAAATTGATTCTTCCTTCGCTGACTAAACCAATTACGTTCATATTCAACCTAATCATATCAACTTCAATATTTCCTCGTGCATGAAAAATGGCAAAAATTCTCCCGATTCGGAAAAAGGGAAAAAGTTTTGATATGAACAATCTTCGCCCAATCAGTCTACTTTGTGTGTTATCAAAAGTATTCGAAAAAATTGTTAAACTTCATATGACTGACTGAATACAACGAATCTACTGAACTCCAATCAATCGGGATTTAGATCCGGTCATAGTACAACTACTGCACTTCTTAAAAGTAGGCATAGCATTTTTGATGATGATTGATTTCTCCAAAGCGTTCGACCGACTTTCCTATGTGAAGCTTTTGAGAAAACTCTCTTCGAAATTCAACTTCTCTGGCAGAGCTGTAGAATTAATCCAGTCTTACTTGTCTGGAAGATCACAAATTGTGAGTATTGATAGAATTTGATCAGATCCTGTTCCGGTAATGTCTGGTGTGCCTCAGGGTTCAGTTTTAGGACCTCTACTTATCTGCATGTTTATTAACGATTTGCTCTGCGACGTAGTTCCACCTCCCCGTGGTGCAGAGTGAAAACGTGTCTGCAAGTCCGGCGTATTGCCAAGAGAACTACACCAAACCCACTAGAGGCCGTCGACGGGTCTGCCAAACCCGCGCGGAAGAAGTGATGCACCCGGGTACTTAGGTACCAGTACTTGGGTGTGAGCGTGATGGTCCAACACGCTTTCGGGGGGTCATGATATGCGGATGCGACCGGAGGGAGAGCGATCGCCAACTTGTTTTGCGCTTCGGTGGGTATAGACCCGACTCGCAAAATGAGTAGATGCGCAAAGTGGTGGCCAATGGTGGGCCGATCACTTAGGGACGTGTTTACACGTCAGTGTCCGAGAGGCACATTTTGCCGGAGGTGTCAGGATTCGACACGCGTTTCGGGAGTTGATGCGCCTGAACCGCGAGTGTGACCTGATGAGGGCGGTCTATAGCTCGATCTGCGCTTCGGGTGGTCAAGCGCCCGACTTGAAGATCGAGTAGCTGCGCTGAGTGGTGACTTAAGTCAATACTATTTGTGAGTTCGGAGGAGTCTGAGTCCTACACGTGGCTTAGGGGGCTTACCCCTCCTACCCGCGTGTTTGAATAGAGAAAGTGTCGTCGACAACTCGCTTCGTGTTTCTGGATCTTGGACTGGATTCACAAAGTTAGTAGTTGCGCTGTGTGGGGACCTCATTCACACGATGAGATGTCGGATCCTAACTCGTCAGAGGAGGGATTGAGCATCGAGTTGTGTTAGAATGAGGCGTTGCTAATAGAGGATTCGGAAACGAGTATTGCCTTGGAGCGCACTAGCGGGAATTGACCTCCCACTATTGAAGTAAAGTGTGTCAAACAGTTCGAGGTGGGAACAAAGGTTAGTGGCCCCAGGTGGACTTTATGGCGTAGGGGGCGTATGGGGTACAGTGTTCCTTAGCATTGTATCATGAGTCGTCCAATTGCACCCATGGACCCAGAGTAGCTAACTGGGGAGACGCGGTGGCTCGCCGTGCCTTGGAATGCAATCCGTAAATTGGATTTACCACCTGGGTTAACAACTAAAAAAAAAAATTAAAGATTTGCAAGCAGTTATCAGCCATTGTCAAATACATATGTTCGCCGATGATGTTCATTAGTTGAACATCATCTGCTCGTCTACCGACTCAATTGAAACAATGGCTCGACTATTTAAAGACGACTTGAGGCGCTTACAAGTTTGGTCTGATAGGAATATGCTACGTATCAACACTTCGAAATCCAACGTGATGATCATCACCCGTAATAGAATGAATGCTGAACTGCCGGTCATTACCCTGGGATCATCTAATGTTTCGTACGTCGACAAAGTATCGAATCTTGGAATAATTTTCCAAAGTAACCTGGAGTTTGACCAACATGTCAACGCACTATGCGGTAAAATCTATGCAGTCCTACGCCATCTAAAATTGACAGCGAGCATACTACCACCGCATTTTAGATTGAAAATAGCTAAAACCCTAATTTTACCGCACCTTACTTTTGGCTCAGAGTTTTTAATAAATGCGTCAGCTATGGCGGATCGTTTACGTATTGCCATCAATCATTGCATCAGAAGGGTTTTCAAGCTGGATCGTTACGCGAGAATGAGCATACATCATCGGAAGTTCATGGGCTGCTCGTTTTACGATTTCTTCAAGCATCGTTCGAACATCATGACACAGAAGATATTCACAACAGCGACACCGGACTACCTCTACCAGAAACTTATACCTTTCGAGTGAGAAAATTGGTTATTCCAAGAAATTTTACTTCCCATTACAACGGCACACTATTTGTACGCGGCATTTTTTATTGGAACCAGATACCTGATGAGATCAAGATGAATTGTAACATTAGGGGAGGAGCTATATGCGCCTATTAAGCAGAATACTGATTTAATCAAATATTACATCGAATATGTGTACAAAAACTATAAACACATTAGAAGACATCTGTTTTCTATATATTGGAGTAAGTTTTTTGTTTAAATCTCTTTCCGTTTTTAAGAAATTGATTTTTTATAACTTTTGTCAAAATTGCCGAACCTCAAACCGTGCGGGTAAAACGCGCCTATTTATGTTTTAGGTAAAATTTCTGTTTTTTTGGCAATACTTCCGTATAACTTCATTGGAAATGCTAGAAACTGATAACTTTCATACGACAAAGCTGAAGTTTTTAAAAAATCTATGTCTTTTATAACTTCATGGAATAAACAAAATTTAGGGTTGCCATAATATGGAGGAATTTCATTCCTAAGATAAATTTTATCAAATCTGTTTTGAGATCTTCGATTTGCTCTTAGAATATTAGTTAGAGCTATAGAGTTAGTTAGAGATTTGAATTTTTAATGATAAAAATCATATATTTATTCTATTTAACCTATTATTTAAGGGTAGCGGCATTTTACAAACATGATGGGGGCATACAAAAACACTCTCTTATTCTACTTTCACATCATTATGAAACCATCATAAAAGCTTAAATTTGTATTACTTCTAAGGTTCATTTGAATAAGAAACAAGAATCACCCAACTTTTTGTTTTGAGCTTCTCTACGAATAATTTTTAAAAGTCAAAATATTACATCGAAAGATATCAAAACCTTGTATGAATTTTTAAATTTTTTTGAGTTGGCTTATTCATTAAATTCTTTCTTGCCTTATGTTCCAAGCGTATCACCCTCAAAATGCATTGATCAGATTTGTTTTCCTGTCAGCCATTTCGTCAAACGGCTGTAGGGACATTTAACCCGATAGGCCCATTTAGGAAACTTTTCCCCTAACGTGTTTAAAAGAGAGTGTTTAGCCAGGTTAGAAAAGGATAAGAGTAGGGAAGGTTAGCTAGAATTATTGCAAATACCAGTAAAACCAATTGCAGTGATTGAAATGATTGTTATCTAAAATTGCAAGAATAAATAAACAACAAACAAAAAAAACAACAAACAACTAGTGACCTTATGTGCTGGTCGATGGGGGAAGAGCGATCCACCGATCACCATGTTGTTGTTGCCACAAAATTCTACAAACAGCTCTCCGTTTTCGCTCATCAGTTCTAGGTCATGCTGCCCCATGATGCGCTCAAGGTCCTGATTGTCGGAGCCAATCTTTGCGTTGAAGTCGCCCAAATGGATTTGAATGTCACTTTTCTCCTGTAAATCGGTAACGTCAGTTGGCTCATAACACTGGACCATTGTAAGGTTTTTAACCCGTGTTCTTAATCTGGCTACGATAATTCTTTCGTTCATCGTTCGTTCCCATCTGATGAGAAATACTTAAGTTGAAATTTTTTGATGGGATGAAAGTATTTATTAAAAATCCATTATTTTCTTATAAGTCACCCAACTGGCAGCTAATTGGCGGCATTTCATTTCTCCCGAAGTTTTTGGATTATAGTTTTAAAGTACTCTTTCTTTTTTTTTTTTTGTGATGGTCCCACAGGCCCATTTGGGTCCTTCCTCCACCCCATACGCTTCTTTAGGAGTGGGAGGGACAGTTTATCCTTAGGATAATATGTATTGTTTATTTATTTTATCTAATTTGTACGACTTATTCGTCTCACTCCCGCGTATGTCCATCACCGTACAATTTTCCATCTGATGCTTTGTCAGATCTTCATCACTATTATATGATCCTTTTAGGATTAGTCTTTTTTATATGGTCTGTTTTATGTGATTTAATGTCAACCTCTTAAAAATATTCAAGTTTGAACTTTCTTTGATGATCTGTGGTAGGCTGTTATACATTTTCAGTCCGTTGTAGAACACAGAACGTTTGGTCATCTCTCTTTTCGTGTATGGTAATCTGAAGTCTTGAGCTCTCCTTGTATTGTATCCGTGTATGTCCATTCCGTACTGCAGACCGCCCGATAAATAAGATGGTAACATTCCTTTCTTCATTTTGAAGATGAAAATCAAGCTGTTGTAAGCAATCCTCTGTTTAACTGACAACCATTGTAACATATCAAGCATAAGAGCCCTTGGAGTATATCGGCTGCATCGTATCACCACTCGCATTATCTTGTTTTGTATTCTTTGCAGCCGCTTTGTCTGCGTATCTGATGCATGGAGCAATATTGTAGCGCAATAATCAAAATGTGGCATAATTACAGATTTCACGTAAATAATTTTCGACCAGAAAGTCTTATATCTGCTTATCCGACAGAGTATTCCATATTTCATGGCAATCTTCTTAATAGTGTAGTCAATGTGAGCTATAAAATTTAACTTTTCATCTATCTGTACTCCTAAGTATTTGACTTGATGTACTCTTTCGATTGCAAAACCATCAATCAACAAGTTTGAACGCTCTCCGATTTTGCGATTACCAATAATCATCCAGTGGGTTTTATTGAGATTCAGACACAATTTTCTCTGTTTTAGGAAATCTGCAATATTTTTTTAAATCAGCATTTGCTTTTTGTATAACAAGTTTTAAATCATTACCGCTCCAGTAGGAGACCGAATCATCCGCAAATAGTTTTAGACGACCGTATTGTAAACAATGTATCATGTCATTGATGTACAGTATGAATAACAAGGGACCCAACACACTTCCTTGGGGGACACCTAAGTTATTTTCTCTATATTGCGAATAAGATGAACCAAACTTTGTTCTTTGTATTCTGTTATCTAAATAACTCTTAAACCAGTTAAGCACAGTTCCATTGATACCAACTCTTTGCAACACATCTTTCTGACTTTGTAGGATATGGTAACCCAAGTAATGATGAGTAAGAAAAAAAATACTTTGTGGTGGACAGGTGCGTGGAATGGATCATATGTACGGAATCACATTTATCTTGTTTAGTTTGATTTTCAATCATACCAAAACCCTTACCGAAAATATCTCACCAAAACTCTACAAATAAACTGGAAACACAAAAACCATTTACGGGTTTGTACAGACCGGTACCACAAAACTGCTTTCATTCAACTAATTTATTCGCGAAAAGTTGATAGTTTTGATTCCACTATATCCGTTTCCCGTGCAACCGCATTTTTGTTCAACAGGGCCGGGCTGAACGTATTCTGAAGTGAAACCGAATCCATTCAAAAACATTCAAAAACATCCACTGGAAAAGGGTGCGAAATTTGCACTCTACCAAAAGGCCCACGCCGAAAGTGTGAAAGGTTTTCCATCCTGCAATTCATTGCACCCAGTCCGCTTCATCATCACTCCACCGTAGCGTCGGTTTAACGAGAGTAAAATCAAAAATGGTACTTCATTAGCTAGCTCATTTCCCATAATATTTTTTTGCCATGCTCCGCTTACGACCCACGAGTTGGTCATTTGAGCGCTTTACGAGATGAATTGGCCAAAATTGCGCTGTGCCAAAGGTGGGATCATAAAGGCACAAGAAGGTTGAAAATTCCTCAGCATCAATAAGATAAAATTTAAAAGCCATGGGAACCTTCCTTTCCCTCGACTGCTGGCGTTGCTTGGTTCGGTGCCAAAATTACAAGCTAATCTTGGGTAATCAAGGGGCAAACGATTATTGCTGCCGTTTGAAGCATCTTGAACGACTTTGCGACGCGTTGTTTTTCTTTTTTTTTTTTGCTTGATCTCCGTCTTGTTGCTAAACAACACCATTGCTGGATGAGAAAATCTCCATTTTACAATCTAACATGCAAAATGGGTTATTTTAGTACATAATTCGTGAATTTTTCAACACGCTGCCTTGGTAGACGAGCAACTTTGAGAGTCGCATAAACGAAAAAGAGTTGGCAGAAATGGTTAATTTTTTCCATCAAATTGCAAAAGGATATGAAATGGATTATTCGAATATTTTTTACACATTTTGTTAGTATTCAACATTTTTCATAAGACTATGGTAGGGGATAGTGGGGTATCGTGGGCCATGGGGAAACGTGGGCCACTTTTAATATCCCAGATGTGTGTTGAGATAAAAATCTCAAACCAACTGTCATCGTCGTCGCTTTGCGTGAGCATATATTTCTATATGTTGTTGACTGAAATACGCATCATATGCTTCTTTTATTTATCAAGCTAAAAAAAGTTAGAAAATTTTACTTACATAATTTAAAAAACACCCGCTAATTTCATCGATGCGGAACCTAAAGTGCATAACAAAAATATGCTCATACGCTTATGATCTTAGTTTTGTCATGATCTTTCACGTGCAAAAGGAATTTTTGATGAAACATCAATAAGTCACACAAACGCAACCAATTTGCAAATTATAGCTTGGGGAATCGTGGGCCACACATCTTGAATCACCTACATTTTGATGTTTTTATACACATTCAGAACTTAGAATACGTTTTTCCTATCTGTAAAGTTTTCTTTTGCCAAATGAAGAGTTAGGAAAAATATTTGTCCATCCTTTATAAACAAAATTGTCAAAACGTTCGCAAGCCAGGTTTTGGAATCTAAGCGATCACACACAGCTCTATTTTTTATTTCATCATTTTAAATTGCTTTAAAATACCAAAATGAATAAGGAAATCACAGTTTTGGGTCAACTCATAAACTTTGGCCCACAATTCCCCACAATTTTTCAAAATCCAAACAGTTTGAACAAATCCGACAGTTTGAATTTCAGCGGCTAGGCTCCGCCGCCACGAGTTTCTGGGCCTGCCTCTTCTTCGATGACCTTCTGGATTCCAGTCAAGCGCCTCTCTGCAAATCTCGTTTTCATCTTTTCGCAGCGTGTGCCCAATCCATCTCCACTTACGTTCCCGAATCTCGATTTCTAGCGCCCTTTGATGACACCGGCGATGTAGTTCCTCATTCGAGATCCAGTTGCCAGGCCACCAAGCGCGGATGACATTTCGCAGGCAGCGGTTTACAAATACTTGCAGTTTTCGCATCGTCACAGCATATGTGCACCAAGTTCCGCACCCGTACAGCAATACGGATTTGACGTTTGAGTTGAAGATTCGGATTTTTGTTCGTAGAGAGATCTGGCGTGACCGCCAGATGTTTCGGAGACTCGCAAACGCAAATCGGGCCTTTCTGATCCGAGTTTCGATGTCTTTTCTGGTACCACCATCAGGCGTTATCTGGCTACCAAGATACTGGAAGCACTCCACTTTCTCAACTTGTTGCCCAGCTACCATGAAACTGGAGGGATTTTCTGTATTGATCTCCATCGACTTGGTCTTTCCGACATTGACTTTGAGACCTGCTGCCTTGGAACTTTCGGTGAGGTCGTCGAGTTTGCTCTGCATGTCCGGTTGTGTTTGGGCGAGCAAAACAATATCGTCAGCCAGGTCAAGGTCGTTCAGTCGCTCCATTGTTGAAGGATTCCACGGCAATCCTCGGTTCGGAGCACAGTCGATCGATCCAGTCAGAATATCATCCATTACGATGAGGAAAAGTAGCGGTGATAAGATACATCCTTGTCTCACTCCAGCAGTTACCGGGATTGGTTCGGACAAGACACCATCGTGCAAGACCTTGCACGAAAATGCCTCGTATTGTGCTTCGATGAGATGGACTAGTTTCTTTGGGACCCCTCGTCGCCTTAGAGCCGCCCAGATGTTTTCATGGTTAAGTCGGTCGAATGCTTTTTCGAAATCTACGAACACCAGCAGAAGAGAGTCCTGGAATTCGTTGATTTGTTCCAGTATGTTTCGTAGCGTTGTGATGTGGTCCACACATGATCGTCCGGATCGGAATCCAGCTTGTTGCCGTCGGAGTGTAGCGTCGATTTTCTCCTGGATCCTGTTCAGGATCACTTTGCAGAGTACTTTGAGGGTTGTACAGATAAACGTTATGCCTCGCCAGTTACCGCACTCTGTCAGGTCTCCTTTCTTCGGGACCTTTACGAGGATACCCTGTATCCACTCGACCGGTAATGTTGCAGTATCCCAGATGTCGGTGAAAAGACGATGCAACATTTTTGCTGACAGGGCAGGGTCGGCTTTCAGCATTTCAGCAGGGATGCAATCGATCCCAGGTGCTTTGTTGGAATTCATGTTTTTGTTTGCCGCTTCTATTTCAGCCAGCGAGGGCGCTTCCGAGTTGACGCTACGTGACTTACTGTTGGCGCTTCAATCTGCGGGTTCTGTTGGCCATCGCTATTCGTGACTCGGAAGAGTTGTTCGAAGTGCTCAGTCCATCGTTTGAGCTGATCTGTTCGATCGGTCAATAACTGACCTACTCGGTCTTTCAGCGGCATTCTTGCATTAGTCCTTGCACCACTGAGGCGGCGAGAAATGTCATAAAGTAATCGGATGTCTCCATTGGCGGCGGCTCTTTCTCCCTCTTCGGCTAGGGAGTTTGTCCAGGCTCTCTTGTCTCGTCTACAAGCTCGTTTAACTGCCTTTTCCACCTCCGCATATCGTAAGCGGGCGGCTGTTTTGGCTGACCCGGTACATGCCTGCTCAATTCCGACTTTCGCCTTTCTCCGATCATCGACCATCCTCCAAGTTTCATCCGACATCCATTCACTTCTTCTTCCACAAACTTTACCGAGAGTACCATGGCTCGTCGTGATAAAGGCATTCTTGATTCCACACCACTGTTCTTCGACTGTTCCGTCTGTAGGCAGCTCCGAGGCTCGGGATTTTAGCTGTTCAACGTATGCCCTTTTCACCTCTGGATTCTCCAACCGGCGGACGTCGTATCGACACCCGACTTTCTCCTCGCGCCGTTGGACACGCGCAACTCTCAGTCGTATCTCGCCAAAGACAAGGTGATGGTCAGATGCAATGTCTGCGCTTCGCTTGTTGCAGACATTAAGAAGGCTCCTTCTCCATTTTTGGCTGATGATCTCGGGATACCCAAGTGACCTTATGTGCTGGTCGATGGGGGAAGAGCGATCCACCGATCACCATGTTGTTGTTGCCACAAAATTCTACAAACAGCTCTCCGTTTTCGCTCATCTGTCCTAGGCCATGGCGCCCCATGATGCGCTCAAGGTCTTGATTGTCGGAGCCAATCTTTGCGTTGAAGTCGCCCAAATGGATTTGAATGTCACCCTTCGGAATTTTCTCTACCACGCTGTTCAGTTGACTGTAAAACTGCTCTTTCTCCTGCAAATCGGCAACGTCAGTTGGCGCATAACATTGGACCATGGTAAGGTTTCTAACCCGTGTTCTAAATCTGGCTACGATTATTCTTTCGTTTATCGGTTCCCATCTAATGAGGGCCGCGTAGGCCTGCGGGCTTAACAGGAAACCAACTCCTCGTTCCCGAGTAGCATGTTCTCCTCGTATGCCAGAGTAAAGCAGGACTTGCCCGGACTGTGTCTTGTGTTCTCCAGTGTTACGCCAACGGACTTCGCTCAGTCCCAGAATTTCAAGCTTGAGGCGGCTAGCTGCTCTAGCAAGTTGAGCCAGCTTGCTTTGTTGAGCAAGGGTTAAAACATTCCAAGTTCCAATTCGTGTCCGTGTTTTCATGCTAAAAGTCGTCGCCAAAGTTCCAGATCGGTCATTTCTTTCGGATTCCGTAACAAGTTTATGAATCAGGAGCAGTAGGTTGTTAGCCTAAAGTCCCTATCCCGCGATGGGGCTGCCATCTTGGACTTAGCTGGCGGGAGCCGCATTTCATAAATTCAGCCGCTTGCTGCAAGACAGACGCTGTTTGAGCCACCCCTGACCTGGAGAACAGACGCTCGGTTGTTGTTGCACGCCGCCCCTGACCCGGGGAACAGACGCGTGCGGCCACCTTCTCAGTCTGCATGCGACCAAAGCATCCACCGGGGTTGGGTACCCGATCTCCGCTTAGGTTACTCGCACCCCAGCCGGCACCACGGGGAGGTAGAGATAGGAGTTGTGAATAAGAGGTGATATGACCACTATGGGGTCTCGTGTTGCACATTATCCACCGTTTACCAGCCGTAGAAATCCATGCCATTATTTATTTTCATTTTATCTTTTATAATAAAAAAGTTATGGAACAACGTAAAAAAGTGGCCCATGATTCCCCACTCTCCCATACTATAGTACTATAATCTAACAATTTATGTGGCTGGAAAACAGTGCCTGATCAAGTATTCGAGAGGCCCTCCAAAATAATTAAAATATACTGATTTAGAACTTGTTTTTGTTAGCTGTTAGAACCTATAACACATAAAGCTTTCAGATATCGACTATTTTTTTGTCTCAATCATAATCGTTTTACCATCTTTATGGCGCTTTCGTTTATATTTTCTTCTAAATTTTTAATGAGGATATATGAGCATTAAAAAATCAGACATAAGGCTCTGTAACCTGTAAACGCGAAAATTTGTTCGAAGAATGTTTGTTTTTTTTTTGGTTCTCCTTAAATATTTTTTTCTCACGAAATGCAAGTGATATTCCAATAAGTGGAGCTCATTGGAAAATTCTCCTGGCTACCGAAGACGGCAAAGCCTTAGGAGGAGCGAGAGAATGGCCATAGCGCCCCAAATAGAGCATTCGTTTTCATGAAATGAAACTAGCCACACAGACCGATCTCCCGTCACATTTTCAGAAATTTGACATTGAAAAGAAAGTTAAAGATTTAGAAGTCTGAAAATTATTCTCTATCATTCACAAAAAATTAAATCTCCATTGGGTGGAGCTGGTCCACCCTTGTTAGCTTGTTGGCTCCAACAAATTCATGCCTTTTTTCAAAAGAATTAACCTGAAGCTACCGACATAGGATTGGTCGATTTGGGATCGATCCTTGGTAGATCGATCTTTTCAACTTCGATTTCCGATTTTTTGGATCGATTCTCCGACCAGGAAAAAATCGATTAGATCGGTTTATTTTCGATTCGATCTTTCGGTCTTTTTTTATTTGGGGGAAATGAAGGCGTAATGGCCGCCTTAATTAGGACGCATATAGAAAACAGCTACAATATGTGAGTTACATCATTGTTTCGTGTTAAGACCCTAAAAACTCAATTTCCCAATTAGATGAAACTTGAAAATAGTAGAAATGTATAAACGTTTAAAAATGCATTTTTAATTTTTATGCCGAAATCTGAAAATCATTGTAGGGGTATTATAAGCACCATGAATCGGGGCACGATGAGCGTTTTCTGCCGTAGAATCTAGCAGTGAAATTACTTTGATGAAGTCTACTGAACTATAGTGCTACAGCTTGACTAGTTTACATCTGACGATTTACCTACTGGTAAGGTAGAGATAATCAGAAAACTCGAGTTCGTTTCCTGGTAGAGGCAATTTTTTTTTCCACCAAGCATTCATGATCAGTTGATAAATAATTTTAGGAATTTTTAATTTATTTCAATACAATTTTGCAAATTATTTCCAAACCTTGTGAATTGGGTGCAGGAAGGTGTTTTTGTTTGACTAAGATTGAAAAAATTGCAAGAATTTGCTAATCTTAATAAATAACAGAAATTTTCACAAACCTACTTTTTCCATAAAAAAAATATTTTTATATATTTTTTATTTTTTTTTATGATTTTTGATTTATTCCGCATATTTTGCTCGATATCTCTCATATACAATAAAAAATTGTTTAATAAAAATACCGTGAAATAATTCATTTAATCTCTAGAATATTTTTTGTCAGTACATTACTTAAAAATATCAAAGCGTTTCCGAGATATTTGGATTTTGATTAGTGTTGTTTTAAAACACTTACTTCAGTTCACCCTACATAAAAGCTCTTGAAATTTTGTTTCTTTCCATATGTAGAAGGATCAATTTTTAATTGAGGGTGCTCAATCGGAAAATCGCACGGCACCCTTCCAAATCAACGGATTTCAAATCAAACAATTTTTAATAAAATGCAGTTCCCTCTTGTTACAAATGGAAAAGATCGATTAATCGGAGATCGATCTTCAAGCTCCGACTTTTTGGATGGATCGATCCCAGAACCGTTCATCTGAATCGATCTTGGAGATCGATATTTTCCCGAAGATCGAACAATCCTACACCGACATCAACTTAGCCAGCCGGTTGATACCTTGGCTTTGACAAGTATGACATGGCAAATTTTATTCATGCTTCAGCAAGTAAAATAACAAAAAAATGGTGCAAGAATGGGACTAGCAGTTCATTCATAATGCACAAATCTCATGCTCTCCTTTTGAAAATTATTGATAACGATGCCGGCCACGTCCTAGCAGTCAATAAGGAATGAAGGAAGGTTTGTTAGTGATCAATACTCAACCCTCTGTCTCTTTATATTCCAAAGATAAATTTTGAAAAATTCAGAAACATAGATACCTAAGTCAATATCATGAACTATAGAAACCATCAGTACGACTGCGAATCTATATTTAAATATCCAAGGAAAGGGTTGTGTTAGTAGCGGAGAAATCAAAGATCAGGTTCCATTTTGGTGAATGGTGCGATCCAGTTTTCCTACATCCCCTATGCTTCTAGATTTTTCCTAAGCAAACTCCTAAGTCTAACTTTGATGCAGTAATAAAAATTATAAAAGTAAAATGAAAATATGATTAAATTTTTTAAAACTAACTTGTTTTCCTAATTCTTGTTCCTGATACACAAATGTGTTTTCATAAACTACCCTTCAGATTGAAGATACATCTATCAAAATTCGAAGATATAAGGAGAAATTTAAAATGTAAAAGTTTTGTTAATGGATGAAGTGATTCTCCTTTTTGTTCCTATTAATTTTTTATTTGTTAGGCAGGTTGTGATATCAGAAAATGGGTAGGTAGGTTGTGATAACTGGATAAGATCGTTTTTGAAAACTCATCAGTGAAATTCAACTCTTTGCATTGAATTTGATTTCGCGATTGCACGGAGAAAACAAATCAAAAAAAATGTTAGTTACTTCTGGAGCACATAAGTGAGACATTCACTCTCATGTAGCGGATTAAGTTTTACTTTGAACATCAGTAGCAATTTTTGTTATTAAAAAGTCACTCATAGCATTCATATTTGATTGCGTTGTCTTTCTTACTGATATTGTCTATGAATATGCATTTCTTATTCTTTGGGTTTTGTTTATGATCTTTTTACACATATGTTTATTCTGGAAAATAAATCATCGTTTATTGCTCATAAGCCGTACAAACCTTTTTTCTTTTAAAAAAAATGATGTCAACACAATTTAATTTAGTGATAGCATTTTTGAAACCTCAACTATAAATTTTCATGAAATTTTACTTTGAAAATTTTTTTGTTCATATTTTCTACAAATGATGGGTCAACTAACAAACAATCAGGGTTAGTTGCCCTACTTTGCCCCTTTAAGCGGTGATTTTGATATCTCAAGAACGACCTGTCATCGCTACGGATCTGAAATTACCAAGAATGACCTTGCCCATATTTTCGGGAAATACTCTGGAATGGCAATCGTTCTTTGATCTTAGCGCTGTTCTTAGAAACACAACACTTCAAGATAGCCAACGATTGTATTTCTTCAAAAAAAAATTTGGAAGTAAAAGCAGCCACTCTATTATCCCATCTACGCATTGAAGATGCCAACTACGCCCCCGCATTAGCTAAGCTAAAGCAAAGGTTCAACAAGCGGTTTGAAATTGCTACTCAACACATCCAGCGGTAAATAAATCAACCATCTTTGGCGACATCATCAGCTGACGGATTACGATCACTGCATGATATTTCTGATGAGTCGTTACGCGCACTTCAAGCCATGAATCGGGACGATCGTGATATTTCGTTGCTGCATCTACTTACCGAGAAATTGGATAGCGACACAAAGCAGCTATGGTGCCAGCGACGTTCTGAAATGCCTGCCGAGGATATCACACTGCATGCTCAACTGAAATTCATCGACAATCATTGCATCGCCCTGAAATCTATGGAAACAACAGGTCCGAAATCAATAACTCCGAAGAAACCGCAGCCAAAACATCAATATCGTGGTCCACCAACATTATTGGCAACTTATCAACCAGTTAGCAACAACACTTGTGGCTTTTGCTTCAAATCACCACATCAATTGTACCAATGCGGTAAGTTTATTCATGCACGTGCTATTGATCGACTCAATTTTATTCGTAGGCATCAATTGTGCACGAATTGTCTCAGGCAACACTAACAAAAACCTTGCAAGTCAGGCAACTGTAGGCAATGCAATCAACCACATCACACGCGTATGCACGATGCCTTACACGTACCGGAGGAGCGTGATGTTCCGTCCACAACATCAACGCTCGAAAACAAAACTCAGGCACTTATTTCGCCGCTCAATTCAACAAACCGTTTGGCAGATACCAATGTTCTGTTAATCACCGAACTATAAACGTACTGGATAAATTCGGCCGATTACATGCATGTAGAGCTGTCCTCGATTCAGCATCACACTCTAACTATTTATATAACTCGAGAGTTTTGCCAACAGCTGAGTTTCCCGACGGTTCCATTCGACTTTGAGTTCGGTGGCATCTCAGGTACTTCTGGGCATGCAACTGAAAGAGTCTTTGTCAAATTCATTTCGAGAAGTTCATCCTATCAAAACACTGTCCCGTGTGTTGTGCTAGGCCAAATTCCCAGCAAACATAAAATTGCATTAAAAATGATAACTCAAGCCATTGAAAACGTTACTGCGAATCGTAATTCCAACTAACGCAAGAAAAAGGTCGTAAGCATCGTTTCTCGAAGTCGGATTAAATGTTTTGATTCAGATAAAGGGTGATAAGGTTCAAATGTGGTCAAGGGAAAACGCGTGTAAATCGGTGAAATCGTTTATTTAAAAAATCAAATTAAATTTCTTTTTTAACGTTAAATTGGTATAAAATTCAGGAAAAATATTCAATTAGGCTTCCGCTTTACCAAACCCGAATTGCCGGGCCTTACGCTTAACCTCTGCCATCAGATTTTGTACAGCCACCTTGTCCACCTTCTTCGCCGCAGAAAGCCAATTTGCCTTGAACTGCTACTCGTCCTTAGCAGTTTTTTGGTCTTTTTTAGGTTCCGCTTGACAATAGCCCAGTATTTTGAATTGGGCGGAGCTCTGGCGTGTTGGGAGGGTTCTTGTCTATGGGAACCACCTGCACGTTGTTGGCGGCGTACCACTCCATGGTCTTTTTACCGTAATGGCAAGATGCCAAATTCGGCCAAAACAGTACGGAACAACCGTGTTTCTTCAGGAAAGACAGCAGGCGTTTATTCAAACACTCTTTCACGTAAATTTCTTGGTTGACAGGAAGCTATGAAAATGCACCTTTTCAAGCCACAGGTACAGATGGCTTGCCAAACCAGATATTTCTTCGCGAAACTTTGACAGTTTCATGTGCTTGAAAATATCTGCTATCTTTCCCCTCCCTTTTGCCGTAAAAAACTCTTGTCCCGGAAGCTGCTTATAGTCGGCTTTGACGTAGGTTTCGTCGTCCATTAACACGCAGTCAAACTTCGTCAGCATCGTCGTGTACAGCCCCCGGGATCGCGCTTTGGCCGTCGTATTTTGTTTATCATCGCGATTTGGAGTCACTACCTTCTTGTAAGTCGATAGTCCGGCTCGGTTTTTGGCTCGATGCACGGTTGTAGACGATACACCCAGCTTATTTGCAGCATCTAGGGTTTCGCTTGAAACTACCGGCAACTCTCTTTGTCGTCTCAGCGGCTTCCGGTTTCCGATTTCCCCCCAATCCAGACTTCCTGGCTGTCGACAAACGTTATACAAACACTTTAATTACATTTGTAACGGTTGATTTGGCAACTTTTAGCTCGGATTTTTCGCAATGCGCGAGCAACATTTTGATACGCTGCTCTTCTTCCTTGGACGGCATTTTGACAACTGAAGAGTGAATTCCAAAATCAAAATAGGAGCATCATTCTACACACACACACACACACACACACACCTTCAAAATGAGGGGTGTCAGGTTTTTTTTAAATTCAAAATTGAGAGAAATACGTCAAGTTGATATTGACCAAATTTTGACCGTATCATCCTTTAAGGTGTTGAATTTCGTTCAATTAATATAATTTTTATCGCTTTAGCCAGATGTTAAAAATATGTGTGTAGGGAGATAAGGGCATGCATTACAAGTACTCCTCTTTTCTACAAATGTACTTATTTTCATAAGTAAATTTTCATGTGGATAGGTTTTGAACTTCCTATAATATTCATTTTTCACCAAAAAAAATCTTATTTTAAGAAATATTTAGAAAAAAAACCAGCTAGGTTCTCAAGTGACGAAAATATTATAATTTTTGAGCACCTCGAAATAAGCTTTTATGACAATAAAATTATCTTGAACTGTAATATACACACTGCAACATTATGTACACACTGTTTCTCAATTTTCTCCATAATTGAAATTTTGATTTTTCACTTTAATCATTTTTAAAACGCGTTTTTAACCAAATTTGTTGACTCGGGGCGAACAGAGTACTATCAATCGGGGCACAATGAGCGTTTTCTGCCGTAAAATCTAGCAGCGAATTCAACTCTAAGTAGTCAACTGAATTATAGAGCTACAACTTAACTTGTTTCATTTGACGATTTGGCCTCTGATTATTTCTTCGACACCTTCCAATTGGGCTTAAGCCTGCTAAATAGAATAAAGCTTGATCTTTAGTCTTACAAAGGTCTATCGACTATTTTTGTGCCTGAACACTAAACAATGATGATTATATGAAATATATTATAGATGTTTTTTATGGTTAAATAAGCTTTTTCCTTAAGGCGGCCGTTATGCCTTATCTCCCCTATATTGAATCCACTTTGGTAGGTAAATTCTGTTTTTTCGAGTTTTATGCGATGATTCTACCTACAAAAATGTTTGCTGAGTATTTATAAATTCACCGGCCCAACAACAAACGCTACTAGGATCGTTAGGATAAACTTCATCAAAGGTCATGATCATATTCGGCTATCTAAAACAATTTCGAACGCTGTTATTTGCAAACTTCACCATAACAGACAGTTACGCACCCCTAGCTCGATACGGTCTTGCCTTTTTCGATAAAATTAAAATCTAAATCAAACTCAGTCACTGTTGAAGGTACGAAGGACGGAAGAATGGATCGGTTCTACATTGACAAAACTCTGTTTACGAAACTTTGTCAGATCTTGATGGCACATGTTCTACAATGTCGGTTAAAAACCCGTTCCGGTCAGTCTAGTTCAGTTCATGTAGAGCGAGAGAGAAAGCTTTTTTCCCTGGCAAGCAATAGTAGCATCAGCAGACAGACTTAACTGGCACTACTAACTATGGCTCTCCCGTTGCCCATGCTGGCAAAAATGGTCCCAGGACATCGTACCGGTTGGTCAATTGGTGTGTGAATTTATTCGTCTGGTTCCACTCAGATGGTCCTTACTCTTATCCGTAAATTCGAACAACACACCAAATGGGAACAGACTGAAACACTTTCACACAGGGAATTTCAAAGTGCCCAGGAACGGTTGGCTCATTGAGGGCTATGCAACCAACAGGAAAATGAACAAGGTTCAGCAACAGTCGACCAACCTTAACTTCGATGATAGTCCAACACCTCCCGGAACGGCACCCCCAGAAAGCGTAAAGGTCGAACGGAAGCAAGCAAGCAAGCAAGCTAGCAAGCAACTCTGTCTCAATGAGCCCAAACGAACATTTATTTTAGCTGCAAATCATCAAGATGGTACATGTATCGCAAACAAGGATCCGGTTCCGGCACGTTGAACCACTTTGCACAATCCGGAATGGATGTCGGGTACGTGTCCTGATCGTTCCGGAAATGCCCCGGCCCGAGATGATGACCGCACGTTCAGTGGTTGGAGATTGGCTGATGAAAATTGATTCGTGGCAGAAGTTTTTTCAATAGGATAACTTTAAAGTGAGCTGAGTGTTATTGTCTCGGATGGTCTGCTGGTTTCAGTAGGTCAGCACTGAAGGTTTGCCTTAAACGGTCAGAATATTGCTAAAAATATCTGTTTTTAACATTGTTTCGAAATTTGAAAAATTGTTTTTTTTTTTTTGACAGAGAATAAGTATTTAATTGAAGTAAAACATTTAGAAATTTCTATGTCATTTTTAATAAAAAAAAAATCATGGTCATTTTCAATTTAAAAAAAAACAAATCTTGACTAAGACGTTAGAGCTGCAAATTGCATCATTTGTTACCTACAGCTGATAGTTACAAGCTTACGCATAAATCCTGCATCTGATTACCAATGAAAGAACTGAAATAAAACTCTCCAATGATAGGAAAAATTGGAATTTTCCAATCAGGAAAAGTTGTTGGTTCTTTCAAGTTTTTTCATAATTGAATAAAGTTGAATCTATATCTATGTACGTTATGACTAAAATCGATTATTAGTTTGATACACAAAAGCCGTAGAGGATAGGAAGTACGTATTTCATGATAACTTGAAGATTTTGAAATTAAATTGAACGAAAGGGAAAGTCCTCCAAAGCGCTTTCTTAATTCTAACTCCATAAATAGTCCATCTTGTTTATGGCTGTAATTTAACTCTAGTATTGCAGGTTTTGATATTAAATATGTTATGATCAATTTTGGTTCACCACCGCGACGAATTGTTGTTCAATTTTTTCAGCGAATTTTAAAAATTAAAAAACGTTTTCATGCAGACGTTTCGAGCTATTCTGGCATTCGCTCCTCTTCAGTGGAAAAAATACTGGCTTGCGTCTCCAGAACAAATCAGTATATTGCAATTTTTTAACTTCCACGAAAATGCTTCTAGTTCATCTAGGGGTTCATGTATCGTTTCAACTTTTGGAGCATATAAACTTAAAATTACAAGCTGTCAGAAAATACAAAAAAAAGGCGAGTTGCTAAATTTTTCCTAAAAGATATGATAGAAATAAGAAATGGGGATCAAGCATCCCCATTCTCCCCTATTAACAAAAGCCACTAAGGCCAGAACAAATTTCAAATATTTTTTTTGTCACTCCCCAGCTAACATGAAATCGTTATAGAAATGATAATCCAAATCGAATATTAAGACATTTTCAATAACCATCGTAAACAAGCTGGTATTGAGTGATTTTCTATCATTCATTTACGAGAAGCTTTGCCCAAAAAAAGTTGAATCGGATAGCAGTTTAGTCAATTCGTAAATATGTCTCCAAATAGTTGAGAATACGATAATTCAACATTTACGATTTGAGTAAACTGATTTACGATAAATGGGCGATCCTTCCTTCTTTCTTCCTTTGACCGGTTCGTGAACAGAAAATCTCACATATAGAGCTATAGCGCAAATCATTTCATCTTATGATTTGGCATAGTGGTAAGATACCGGACAGACAACTCGGAGGCTGGGGTTCAAATCTCGGGCGGGGAAATTTTCTTTTTTTAGTTTTACTCAAATTGCTGCAAATCGTATATTTTACATTTTGTGGGGAAATCGAATCGTTAAAATCTTGTCATTGTAGATATATCGCCTCCACTTTTATAGATATATGCTATTTTGGTAAGTTTTATACAATCTTTTCATCTGGTATATTCGTTTGATTAATTCTGTTGTTCCTGCGATATACCCTCTTAAATGTTTGCTGGGTCGGAGTTGGAGCATCGGAAGAGGAGATAATAAAAATTTATGCGAAAAACAAATAAATTGGAATTAATTGCACGAAAGATTTTATGCAATCAAATTGCATACTATCCCAAGCAACCAAAAGTCCCATAAAACAGGTACAAAAACGCTTACTCAGCCCCATCATTGAAATGAAGTACGTTCTACACAGCTCAAAATTTAAGTTCTTATTGATACTTTCAAGTTGCAAAACAAGTCTTAATGATCTTCTATTCAGCTTCCAGCGGCCATCTAATTCAGCTTCCAAAAAGTCGCAAAATCAGCAAAAAATCTCTCTCTCTCTCTCTCAACCAGGCGCGGTCCTATGGGGGGGGGTGATCGGGGTGATCACCCCCCCCAAGCGGCAAAAAACCGTTACGAAGTACTCGCAAACGCTGGATTTTATATAAAAACTAAGACTTTTTCTAGTAGGTGTACTTGAGAATTCTCAAAATTTTCCACTCCGTGGGGGGGTTTGTTAGATAAAAAAAAATTAATAATCACTTAAAAGCGCCAAATTGAAAAAAATCGGTCCGCCAAACTTAAACAGTATGCAATTCCCTGGACCGAATTTCATCAAATAACTTTTGTTGAGGTACTTACAGCGTTGAATTCGAATTTGCTGACCATATACGCTGCCGGCCATAAGTTAGGGATCACTCCTTAAAAAAAAGTTAATTTGTTTGGCCATATCTCAGTCATCTTATGACATATTGCATTTTTTTTATCTTATTCTAAAGTCGATGCGCAAAACCTTCTTCGTATGTTTGGCAATATGTATATGTTAACTTAATTGTATTTGAACCTCGCTTAAAATTGTAAATTTTCAAAGAAATCGCACTTTATATTTAAACCCGATCAGTTCAAGTTTGGGTGGACCGAATTCAAAAAATTGAGTTGCTGTTGAATCTTTTTTCATAAACATCCAAACACATTTTTTTAATTTTGTGCTTAAATTTGTATAGTGCTTTAAATAGATAAAATAGCTACTTAGGTTATCGATCAAAGGTTTGGGCTCACCCCTCAGTATGGTGTATCGGCAAAAAGTTTGAAATCATTCGAAACATGCAATTTTATTTCGTGCGTATGCGTATCTCAGTCATCAAACAACGTTTTGCTAATTCGATAAGTTATCTTTAATACTCATGAGTTTTTCTTCGCTTTTTGGATATCAAGTGGAAATATTTTATCAGTCTAACTTCGTTAAAACTTTAGCTGTAGATTGATCATTTTTTGATAATGTTCATAAAATAGTCGGTATGTCCAATAAATACCTACAAACTTGTTTCGACCATAACTTTGTTATCCTACAAGTTATTGCAGATCGGTTTGGCGTGGACAAAAAATTAGAATTTTACCCTCTTCTCTCTCTTCGTGCATAAGTGTGGATATTTGAAACCCCCTACCCTCCTTCCCCAGATGTTCATTTGAACAGATTCGATTTTTGTTGCCTACATTGCCATTTTTTCATTGCAAGCTCCGATTTTTACAGAATGCATCTCCATAGCCAATATATTTTATCTTAATTAAAGATACCGAAACTGACAAGTCAATTTAAATTAAAAAGATACATTTAAATTTCGGAAAATTTTAAAAATAATTTCTTATTTTGGAACGTTTTTGAAAAAAAACCATTGATTTTATTTACCTCGACGTAGCTTGATTTTGATTTATTGATATAAAAATCTTCATAATTAGGTAATTTTTCAAATTTATAGAATTTTAATTTACGTACTTTGACGTTTGAAAAAAAAATACAAATTTTGGATAAAAATATGTAAAATGGCCAAATACATCAAATTAAAAATGTATTTTCTCGAAATAAGTTTTTTTTAATTAATCATTTATTTTCTTTCGAAAGCTCGTTTACTGTAATATTTTACGACTTTCATTAGCTTCTACTCACTTATACTCTCGAAGGACGTTATACATTTTAAGTCGTTATCACAATTAAATAATTTTAATAATAATCAATAGTTTAAAAAAAAATTTAAATTTAAAACTTTCAAAATTAAGTTAATTTAGTAAAAAATGGTTACGATAAAGTTGTTCTGAGACCAAATTATGATTTAAATTATAAAAATAAATTTCAACTATGCGGATTTTATGGTCATAAAAAATAACATTAAAATGTGAAACTAAGATTATTGGTTGAAACTGGATATCAGTTATGCTTCCAATTCTATACAAAGCTCTTAAACATAGTGTTTTTCACCTGCTTTGATTAGTACTTTTTCTCCAAAGCTGTAAGAGGCTCGCGTTACCTGCGTATGTATGTGAGTGATGTTGTTCACGCATTGTTTGTTTTCTATGCAAAAAGTGAAATTCATTTTCATCAATTCTATTATCACTTTTAAAATATTACTCACAATGGTATTTTTCGCAGAATATTCGATGATGCGGACGTTAATTTTGAACATTTTTCATGTTCAATTTATTTATTCTAAGAATATTCGTTTCACCGAATACTTGAAAAGGTTGAGTAGTCGGTATTCGGCCGTTCGCACTATTCGGTACATCTCTATTCAATTTTGTAAAAATACTGAAAATGCTACTTCTGAAACTAGAAGTGATGGATAAAATCTGATAAAAAATCGAGTTCAGAAATTTATTTCCAAAATCAGTTTTTAAAGAAAAGGCTCCAAAACTTGCCCATGTTTTAATTTTTCCCAGATGAGATAAAAGTATTCCGTCATCCCCGACTACTTTTTCGGAAACAAGGCAATCGCTCAAGTTTAACATTCGGAAGACATTTTTCTATTCGTTGACTGCTGGACAGCTGGATTTCAGGATTCACACTACTTATATCGCCGATACTGTTTCTGCTCATCTACACAATAAAATTTAAAATTTTGAGTAGAAATTAAGCTTAATAATTTTGGTTAAAAAATCCACTCTGAATCTTAAAGTTGGTTATTTCATTTGCAATGGATTATGACTTTGCACTTGAATATTGAAACAGTTTTAACTTTCAGAAATTAACTCTTTATTCAATATTCATTTATTTTATTCAAACATATACAATTAGTTTTATATGTACAAAAAGTTTGGAAATATTGAGAGCATGAAGAAAAAATGCTACTTTTAACTATTTCCATAAATTATTCATTGCAAATTAGTTACTTTTTCTTTGGATTCAGTTACGATAAAATAAATAATGTAGTATGAGAGCTTGAAATTCAAGAAAAAACAAAAAAAAATTCCAAAGGCTTCATACCTAAGAATATGATTTGATGATCTTATTATTTAGAATTAAATTTAAATTTAAAAATTGAAGAATTTGAACTAGAATTAATAATAATTCGATACATTCGAACAACAATTCAGCAAAATACTTAAGAAAAATAATTTAATATTCACTTTTTAAATCAGAGGATTTATTAACGAACACTTTTCTCAAATAATTGCTTTGCAATTGTTGCAAAATGAGAATCATTAAAATTTTGGGTCTTACGCTGATATGAAGATGCCCAGTAAAAATATAGTGGATAACTTGGAGATTTTTTTTTCATATTATTTTCTTCAAAAATGTGTGTTGACATGACATTTATATCTGGAAATTCTTTAAAGAATTCTTATAGTTATAAATTTTAAACTACCAATTGTAAAAATTATGAGAATTATCTTTTTGTCAACACAGTGAACATCTAGGTTTCGCAGATTGTTTTACAAAATAACAAAATATCGAAATAACTGTATTGAGAAAATTTGTCAAAAGTTTTCCCTTGTTCTCTCTAATTTCGAATTTTTCAAATTACAAACCTACAACTATACAAACCTGCAAAATACAAGTCTTATTTGCAATTGTGAACTCCCTCCCCCCACCTCCTCCACTCTGTTACTCAAAATAAACGTTTTTTCGCCAGATATTTATGATCCTTCTTATTGACTGATTTTTGAAAATTTGGAAAATCACCCCCCCCCAAGAGCAAACTCTAGGACCGCCCCTGCTCTCAACTGAACCCTTGGCTTCGGTTTATATCACCTTCTCTTGATTATTCACTGTGTTCTGTACCGGTGCCACCATGATGCCACGCGCCGGATTCCAAACTTGACAAATTGCTCAATTGCTTCTTTCCTACATTTCCGAATCGAACACCGACCTACGTGGTGAGAATCAAACACGCTACCACAAGACCACGCCTAAATGTTGTTCTAACTGAAACTAAAACTCTAAGTGGTGATTTGATTTTGAAAGCACATCAATGCACTTTTTGTGACTTACTAAATCCCGTTTTAAGCACTTTTGTGCCCTTTATGTGACTTACCAAATCCCGTATTGAGCACTTTTGTGCCCTTTATGTGACTTAAGTCCCGTATAACGTACGTATAGATCACTTTTGCAACTTTCAAGTTCGTTAATGAGTACATATAGTTCACTCATGGGAATTGGGCAAAACAAGTTACATACAACGTACATATTAATCACTTTTGCAACTTTCAAGTTCATTAATGAGTACATAAAGTTCACTAAAGAGAATTGGTCAGTTAATTCTGGGATAATTGGGATATCATTGCACAAAACCTATAAATCAAGTTACATATATCGAAAAATTTAATAAACTCAAGAAAACATTATCTTCCACAATCTGTTTTTGCTCTTGTAATCTTTCGAATATTTGATAACTTTATAAAAAATTCGATAAAATAAAGTGGGTGTTCCTAATTTAGCATGTGTTCCTAATGTTTGATTTTTGCTGCTGTTTGTGACGTTATTTTTGACTTATCACAACTACAAAACAATTGTTAATGTAACGGATCATCTGAACTTTGATTATATATACAATTTAGTTTTCTAGCTTCTAAGATTTTTAGTTAAAACCGGTTCCAAAGTATGACCAAATTGAACGGGATTCTTAGCATGTTTCTTAAATAACACAGTTCAAGAAATGGAAGCTATCAGCTGAATTTTTCAACCGATTTTTTTTTTAATTTTTTTTGTCAGATTGGTAAAAACAATTATTTTTGAAATTAGACTTTTAAAACCATTTTTTTCAAATAAAAACTTAAAAAAATGCAATGTCCATAATTAATCCATAATAAACACTTTTTTAAGTGTATTCCTAATGTATGACATAGTAAAAATGTTCCAAAGTATATTGAAGTTATATCGTGTTTTTGCAATGAATATGATTGAATTTAAGCTGTTAAAACAAATTTTATCTAAACTTTATTTTAAAGGAACTGTAAAATAAATGGTCATGGTATTTTTGTCAAGCATTGCACTGCCAATGCAGTTACATCACTAGAATTGGTATGAAATTTGCTTTCTTTTGCATATAGTCTTATTGCCTGAACCTCACGTTAACATACTCAAAATCCAGTGCAAAGCTGAATTAAGGTGTAGGAATTGTCTTAGAAAATCCAAATTGATAAAAAGTTCGAAAAACAGCTACCTTTGAAAAATCGTCATAAATTTTGTATTCCGTGTTTCAAAAATCTAAAGATGCTAAAATGTGACAAATTAGGTCAACTTTCCAATTCACTTTTTAAATTTTTTCTACTGTAACTGGAACAGCTTTAGCGGATGATTGATGGAAAAGTATGGGGTTTACACAACTTTTTTACATTTTTTTGTGGCCATGATCTTAAAAAAATTCCATGCATGCAATATATAGCTTCTAACTTCAGCTTTCTCAGGCACTAAGTGAAATTTTTTTCGAGCACTTAATAACAGCCTAACAACCTAATTTACAGCCTTTCTCCTGAAGCATGTTTTAAAAAAAAAAAATTTTGGACTTAATATAACTTTAAAACTATTGATTATAGCTGAAAATTGATTGAAAAATAGAAGCATATTTGAGTCACATTATAGGCTTTTCAAAACTATAAATTTTGTAGAAATCGGTTGAGAAACAAGAGAGTTTAAGCGAAAACAGTGTAAGCCGTCATTTGACCGCTCGCGGTATGAATAGGTATATACAAGGTGTCGGTATGTTTAGTGTTGAATTACTACAGTAAGAGAAAGTTATCTTGGATGTACCTCTCAAGTTAAATGCGCCTATAGCCGTTCCACCAATTTGACTGACAAAAAAAACAAATCTAATCAATGCATTTCGAGGGTGATACGCTTTGAAAACAAGGTATGTAGGAGATTTATGAATAAACAAACTCAAAATTAAAAAAAAACTTTTGATACAATATTTTGAACTTGACCTATCAAGCTTTCTCCTATTGGTGCACTAATGCCTGTCTATTAGTGTCTATTCACCTTTCTATCAAATTTCTATAAAATAAATTCCCTCTAGTTTCCATTTCGAGGCACATGCAATTAAAATTATAATCATACAAAATTACGACGATTAAAATCATATAACAAACAATCATTGGCAAAAAGAGAAAATACAACAAGAAAATACGGTTCAAAAATTGACACTTGGGCAAAAAGTAAGAACGCGGAATAGATAAAATGTGAAATGCGAAAAAATCGACAAGTAGCAACCATTCGCAGCGAATCTGAAATAATGGCAACGTCGGTAGAACTGTTCTCGCATAAGGAAAGCTCAGTAGGCCCATGGGTTGCTACGTTTTTGCTCGTTTTAAGTGTGCGTAAAAACACGCTCTCAAACCACTGGGCTCGCTATACAAGGGAATTCTCTTTCTGAGTTTCTCATGTATAGTTAGCTAGTGTAGAGCAAAGGAGGGAGCATTCATGGGAACTTTTCATCAACATGCCCTCTAGCCTAAAATTTCAACACCTATCAAGCTTTCTCCTATTGGCGCACTAATGCCTGTCTATCCACCTTTCTTTCAAATTTATATAAAACTAGCTGATCCCGTACGAACTTCGTTTCGCTTTAAATCATTGGTACGTCAAAATGAGTTTAGAAAATGAATTCGAAACATTTTTTCGACAATTTTAGGGAAAAAATTCAACAGTGTTTAAAGTCGCTACTTTTACTATTACTTGAAATTCAAATTAAACAGTTGATTAGCTTTTTATTAAAATTTATGTGAGAGTGTTTTCTTCTCGATCGATTGCAAAATCTAGACATTATGGCAGAAACATGTACTATATGTTTATGTGCACGACTCTTTTGCTTGACCTTCACACTTAAATTGGTATCAATTAACTGCTTCCAACAAAATTATTGCACAAAACACTGAACATTCGATGAAACCCTCTTTTTCTGTCCCATGGCCTGAAATTCGATAATTGAAACCAATTCTACGTTCCTCAAAACTCCCTTGTGCAATTTTTTCTTTTCAAATTATTTGTAAAATAACGTCAGGAACTTGAAAACAGTGAACAGTGAATATAGACGCCCCTTTCGCCGAGTCAATTGCTCATAGTTTATAACCCTCATCTGAACATTTTCATCTCAATCCGATGCATGATCACGACAATATCGCGAAAACAGTGAGTAACTAACATGGACGGCCTTTTTTTACCACGATTCAAAACTTGACACCTGAAATCAATTATCTTTTCTGTTAAACTCCCATGTGTCAATTTTCATTACATTTCTATGCTCAAACAAGAGGATATCGTAAAAACAGTGAACAGATAATAACCCGTTTTGCCGACCCCTGAGTCAAGATTTGAAACCTGAAAGCAAAAGAGCGTCCCTAAAAACTCCTATGCGGCAGTTTTCATCTCAATCCAATGTAGAATAACGTCAATATCGCAAAAACATTAAAGTTGGGTATAGACGACTCCTTCAGCCGACTTCTGATCCGCAATTCGAAACTTGAAATCGATTGCTCGTCCCTCAAAACACTCATGTGCTAATTTTCATCACAATACTATCTATAATAACGCCAATATCGCAATCAGTGGATATAGACGACCCCTTTGGCCGACCCCTGACCCTAAATTTGATAACTGTAATCGATTGCTCGCCTCTCAAAACACTCATGTGCAAATTTTCATCACAATCCGATGTATAATATCGCCAATATCGCAAAAACATAAATCAGTGGATATGGACGACCCCTTCGGCCAACGCCTGACCCTAAGTTTGATAACTGTAATCGATTGTTCGTCTCTCAAAACACTCATGTGCAATTTTTCATCACAATCCGGTGTATAATAACGCCAATATCGCAAAAACATCAATCAGTGGATATGGACGACCCCTTTGGCCGACCCCTGACCCTAAGTTTGATAACTGTAATCGATTGCTCGTCTCTCAAAACACTCATGTGCAAATTTTCATCACAATCCGACGGAAAATAACGTCAATAACGTGAAAACAATATTTGTCTAAAATCTAAAAACATTTTTCATCATTCCTGGTCCTAATGAGCATCCATGCCAAATTTCAGACCTCTAGCTCTTAAGACGGCTGAGTCTATAGAGGACAAACAAACAAACAAACAAACAAACAAACAAACATACAGATAATTGCTTTTTATATATACAGATAAGTTCTCTCTAGTTTTCATTCCGCTGCACATGCCATTTAAATTATAATCATACAAAATTACGGCGATTTAAATCATATAACATATTTTGACCTTTAAAAATTAAGCGTACTGAAGCTCAAAACAAAAAGTTAGGTTTCTTATTCAATTGAAAATCAAAAGTATCGATCATGTTTGTAAAATTGCATTATCCAAAAACAGGTAAAACGGAATAAATTTATGATTTTTATCATTTAAACTTTGAATCTAGGCGCTAATCAACATACCAAAAGAGATCAGAAGTTCTCAAAACAGATTTGATAAAGTTTTCACTATGGATTCACTACCCGATCAGGAGAGCATATCAAAATAATAACTCAAACGTACTCACCAAGATATTTACATCTGATTCAGTTATAATTAAGTACTCAAAATTTTTGATTTTAAGTTTCTCCAATATGAATTATATCTTATTCTGATTAACAGACTTGAATGGGGTTGAGCACATTTTCAATGATAAAGATTTTTTTTCGGATTGTCCTTAAATAAAATGATTATATCTTATTTTGATATACGAACAACTTTTTCTGAAACACGGACATTGAAGTCAACGGCCCAAACCGTACTTTAATAAATTTCGCTCAACGAATTCTTGAAATAGAATTCAAATTTTAGGAAACCATAAATGGAACATGGTTTCAGCAAATAATGTTCGTTTTTGACATTCCGCTAGAAAGCTTTCTCGAAGCATGCATATCTAGATAAGTTATAATTCTGATAGGTTTTGTTCTGCCTAATATCAACCTATGCTATCTGAACCAGATATAATCTTGATCGGAGCATATCAAAAACTGATATAATTTAACAATGATCGCATAGATTTTCTGATATAATTTGAGATATTTTGACATCCTACGAGTACTGAATTATAACTCATTTAGATAGAAAAAAATTAGTATCAAAATATCTCATCTTGATATAATTTTGTTTTCCCCTCCTGATCGGGTAGGGACCTGATTTCATAATATGGCAACCCCAACTTTTGCTTTATTTTAGAAATAATTGAAAATAAACGTAGATTTTTATAATTTACAGCTTTGTTGTATAAAAATTTCAGTTTTTTACGGTTTCAATTAAATATTGCCGTAGAAGTGATTTTTTTCTAACAGCATCAATAATCAAGAACAGAATTAAATATTGCCGATTTCAATTAAATATTGCCTTAAAAGTGATTTTTTTTTCTACATGCATCAATCAACGTGAACAGAATCGAAATGGAAAATTGAAAAAAAAGTCTGAATAAAATACGTTATATACTTTTTTATATCCATTACTTTGAATTTTCTACTTAATATAATAAATGTTAAATGAAAAAAATTGTTGAAAAAACGAGTTTCAATAATCCCAATTGATAAATGAAAAGTTTGATATTTTATAAGCTTAACATACACTATTTTCTTTAAATTTTCAAACGAATCTGATGAAAACTTTGAATAGGCATGTTAACTCTGGTAATATTCCAAAAAATATTATAAAAGTTATGATAAAAGAGTATGTTTTAAGAAATTTCTCATAAAAAACATAATCATATGGAGAATCTGGAGCAAATAATGTAATATTGGGTATTTATGCTGATGCACTTTTCTTTCAGATGTTCATGCATGTGTTACATATGCATATGTTAACAATAAGGAACAATTGGTGCCACATAAGGAACATCGACACACTTAAAAACACATTTGTTTTCGAAAATTAAAGCTCAAAATGATTATTTCTAACTTCAACCGAGTACAAAACGAGTTTGGAACTTGGTTATGATTATAATTTTGGTATACCAAAAATAAAATGTATGTCTCACAATTGAAGATTTGGCTCACTCTTAGGAAATCTAAAAACCCCTGACAAAATATAGCGAAATTAGGCACACCTACCCTTCTTCAAACTTTATTTATTTCCTCCTTCGGGAAACTTCGAAGGGAGGGGGGGTGGTATAACATAAGAAGAAATTGATATTTTTCCGGCCTAATTTTATCCCCTGGAGATGATCGAATGCCAGAAAAGCTCGAAACGTCTAGGCAACTGGTAGAAAAGGTTTTTTAATTTTTTAAACTCGCCGGAAACGTAGATACAACTAAACAACTTTAAATCTATTATGCTTTTTATTTTGAGCAAATTTACTTGTCCTCTTGTCGTGGTCTTCTTTGCATAACTGGTTATTTTTTGCAAAGTAAAAATCTTCAGTCATCATTGTGGTACGACGTTTTTTTTCGTTTTTCCAACAAATTAATACTATTTTTTCAAACTCATCGTAACTATACATAATACATGTTAGCCGTTCTGCGTTATTTGTTTTCAATTTGGCTAAAATTTTAATCATTGGGTAAATAGCAATGGCCGGAGGACGTAGGACTTGTGCTCAAATTAATTTACAGTTCTTTCTTTTCTTGCGCCCAGTTAGAGAACCTCAAATCGCATTAGAAAAAGTATGTATTTAAAGTCAGCTTAAAATAATCAGATAATAAAATTTATAATACATCGAGCACCTATTTTTTATTCTTCTCAGTTAATATTGCATTTACATTAAATGTTTCCACCTTCGATGTTGTATCGAAATCATTAGCAGGTTCTAAGCTTAGTAAAAAAAACACAATTATTCACATAAAAAAAATAATGTGGGTAAAATACAAAACCTACTAGAAAAACTGATACTGGAATATTTCCCTTCACAGAATTACCTTTCTCGCATTATGATACCAATTGTTCGTTGTCATCAGATTCAAAATCTTTAAAAAGGGCCGAAGTTGATATCATGTTGCATGTTAAAAGTTGAAAATATTCCTTCGGGCAGTGTGAACCAAATCCATTGATTTTTTTTTAATTTCCATAAGTCTGAAAATAAACATGTCACGTTTACCAGTAGTGTATTTACTTAATAATTGCATGAAAACTGAACTCTTTGCTAAAATATGGCATTCGATCAGGGCCGTAGGAAGAACCGACTCATGGGGGGGGTTTTGGTGATAAATTTTGACCTATGATTTTTTGTCTAACAACACACGAATAAAAAAATTAAAACAAATAATGTTTGTAACTAATGATTATTCATTTTTAAGTACTCATTAATAGTTTTCGTATGAAACTGTAAGTTGAGAGAAGACACGAATGCCACAAGGATTGTAAAGTGTCATTAATAAAACCTTAAAAAAGTAACTTTAGAAAAGTTGTCTTTAGCCTAAAGGAGGTGCTGAATTTTTTAAATGAAATAAAATTTGCTTTCATCGATGGTTTAAATTTTTGGATTTGTTTAAAAGTCTGGTTAAAGTTATTTGATTTGAGCATGAAATAAGTTCTTTATAGGGTAGCCTTCAATTATTTAAAAAAAACATATTCTATACTAAAATCAAACAAGCTCAATCTTCTAAGCTTTTTAGCAAATTCCAAGATTCAAAGCTTTGATGAAAATAAAAAAAAATTTCCCAAAAAACAGTAAAAGATAAAAAAAAATCGAATTAAATTTGCTTGATGCAAACTTGAACTGAATTTATGAATTTAGTTTGAAACTCGGCTTAAAAGCTGCAATATTAATAATGTTAAACAATACTCCGAAAAAATAAATCAGGAAATATTTTTCATAAAGATTCAATTCCATACTAAAAATCACGTGAATGATTTTTTTTAAATATAATTTGGGATATTTTGCATGAATCAACACCTAGAAAATAAACTCAAATTCTACTTTATATTTGTGATTTTCAGCTGAATTGTGTGAACAAACTTATTCTGATTAAAAACTTTATGTTCTCTTGAATTTCTCAACAATTTTATGTTGATTGAGAAACTTATTCACAAGCTAAATCCTTTTCTGAATTTTAAATCTGATTTCTAAACCTGAATTCAAAAATTGAACTTTGAATCTGTTTCCGAATTTCTATACGATTTCCGAAATGCACAAAAAATACGATTTCCGAATCTTAATTCCAGATCAGAATTTCATGAGACAAATCTTAGAGCACTCATTCATGAATCTATTATTTAAATTCTGTATGGATGGTTTAACCTTAATTCATTATTTCAATTATTTATTTTTAATATATTTTGGGAATCTGATTTAAAATGCGAATTTCGAATGACGAATCAAAATCTGGTTTTCAATTTTGGATCCCACTTAGAAGCTTTAAATGTTTAAATTTTGTGTTAGAATAATTTGATACAAAATCAGAAATACGAAAATATGTAGAAATACAATTTTGGTTTTAGGAATATGGAGCCAGTTCCTTCAAAATGGGTTTAATTTAAAATTCCATATTCAGACCAGAATTTCTATGATAAGGTTGTCAAATTGCCCGGTTTTAACCGGATTAGCTCGGATATTTAATATAAAATTTGGGAAAAGTCCGGTCCGACCTGGTGGCCAAGATTGCATTGGAAAAGCGCGGATTTTGCCCGGTTTGTTCAAATTCTCATTCATAAATCAAACTAAAAAAAACAAATTGTGTTGTAATTTTTTTAATTTATCTATGCGTCAAAAGCTTTAGCAGCCAGTTTCAAAAAATTCTCATGAAAGGTTTTTTTAAGTTGTTTTTCTCTAGATTTTTGATGAGGTTCCTAGGTTTTAACCAAAATTGCCCGGTTTTGCTTGGATTTGGTCGACAATTTTAAAATAAAACTAAACCTGAATTTGGCCAGGTTTTTATACAAAACAGCCCGGATTTGTCCGGCCCGGATACGTGCTGAAAACAATCTGACAATCTTATTCTATGAACAAGTAAGAAATTTTTGAAAAACTGTAGTAGAATTTTTAACCTAAATTGGGTTTTTGAGGTTTTTGTATTAGTGTTTAGTTCAGATAGTTGCTCTTGAATATCTTTGCTCTATTATCATTATTTGATTATGAATTTAAAATTTTGAGTGTAGAGTAGAATACCTCGCTTGCGTTTTTGGACCCTCATGGGGGGGGTTTAACCCCCAAAACCCCCCCCGTTCCTACGGCCATGCATTCGATTCATTAGAAGCTAAGCTTTCATGGACTCAGTTCAGTTGGGCTGCTTAGTGTTTTGCATGACACGGATCATTTTCATAACATTCTTATGCTTCCCAAAAAAGCCACTTTTGTTTCAAACTTACCTGATTCCTGTTCTTAAAAAATCAATTTACTGTCCGAGTAAGAGGAGTTTAAAATAGATATTAATATGTAGGAAAGATCCGTTTTTAAACCGACAAACATTTTTTGTATGTTATCTTTTTGTTTTGATTACATCACCAGGCTTTCAGTACCCTTTGACACATCATTTTTGAGTCATTTTTATCGCGTTTCTTGCTTGAACGAAAATTTATCTAATTTTGTTCCAGAAGTATTAAAAAAATTATCTGAAGTATTTTGAATAAGGATGTAAGAATTTTTCCTGACGGACCGGACAAATCCAGGCAATTTTATCTAAAATCCTGGCAAAATCCGGGCATTTGATTCCAAAATATCGACTAAAAATCCGGGCAAACTTCGTCAAAACCAAGGAATTACTCAACACAAGACAAGAAAAAAAACTTGAATTTATTTTTTCCTAAGCAGAATTTAAATCGTATTTTAAGCTTCCAAAAACCTTTAATTATTATTTTTATAAAATTTGCACAAAAAAATTCGTTTTGGACGCATAATGAAAAAATTTACAACACATTTTTTGTTTAGTTTGGCAAATAAAGGGAATAAATCCAGGAAAAATCCGGACTTTTTTCAATGAAATTCGGGCAACTGGGACAGATCGGACTTTTGTCAAATTTTGTATACAATTTTCAGGAAAACACGGATAAAACCGGGCAATCTGGCAACCTTAATTGGTATTATAAAAAAAAAGTCAGTTTCTAGACTGTTGGTGCGTAAAATTTTTGTTAACTAATAAATAAAAGGTGATACGGTCAAAATTTGGTCAAGGGAAAACGCGTGTAAATCGATGAAATCGTTTATTTAAAAAATCAAATTAAATTTTTTTTTCAAGTTTAATTAGTATAAAATTCAGGAAACATATTCAGTAAGGCTTCCGCTTTTCCAAATCCAAATTGCCGGGCCTTAAGCTTAACCCCTGCCATCAGATTTTGTACAGCCACCTTGTCCACCTTCTTCGCCACAGAAAGCCAGTTTGCCTTGAACTGCTGCACGTCCTTAGCAGTTTTTTGGTCTTCTTTAGGTTCCGCTTGGCAATAGCCCAGTATTTCTCAATTGGGCGGAGCTCTGGCGTGTTGGGAGGGTTCTTGTCCTTGGGAACCACCTGCACGTTGTTGGCGGCGTACCACTCCATGGTCTTTTTACCGTAATGGCAAGATGCCAAATCCGACCAGAACAGTAAGGAACAAGCGTGTTTCTTCAGGAAAGGCAGCCGACGTTTTTCAAACACTCTTTCACGTTAATTTCTTGGTTGACAGTCCCGGAAGCTATGAAAATGCTGCTTTTCAAGCCACAGGTACTGTTGACACGGCCTAGGTTTCGTCATTCAGGGACAGATATTATTGTAGTTCTTACAAATCGTAGAAATGTCAGAAATTTGATGACCTGGCAAAAAGATAGAAGATTAAAGTATACTAGTAAACATGGACACACAAGTTACTAAATTTCATAAAAACTTGTATATTAAATAGTTAAACGGTAAAAGTTTCTTAGAGAAAAAGTTATAGTTTTTTTAACCAACCTACAACAATCTAAAAATTGTCTAATCATTGGTATGTAGCAGAATAGTTTCAGCCAAACGTAAAAATAATTAAAACCTCATTGTACAGGTTGGAATACTCTAAGTGGAAGGGCTGGAATAAGCATTAACAGCTACCTACGAAGTTTATAAGAAACTTTAGATAAAACCTATTGAGAATCACAAAGTGATATAATCTTCTACAGGTTTGCGCATAGTTACGTGAAGCTAAGTTGTTGATTGAGGTTAGGAGATCACCATCAATTCCCGAACTGTTTATCTAAAAGGTTGTAAAAACCGTAATTTAAGAGAAATTGTAAGTTCAGATGGTCATTAATCATATTTTGAAATGTTATCAAATAATTATTATATTTAGGTCGAAGATACAGCAGCTTGTTTTGAAAAGACCACACAGAAATAGCATTAGGTGTGGCGAACACTAAATAATTGTGAGTACGCACAACATTAAGTATGTTAACCTCAATCTAAATATAAAACTCAAAAATTTCAGCTTGAGCTGTACGACTGCTACAAGACTTAGTTTTCGTCACGCATCGATCCGAAAAATACACCTAAACAGGTACAGATGGCTTGCAAACCAGATATTTCTACGCGAACTTTGACAGTTTCATGTGATTGAAAATGTTTGCTACTTTTCTCCTTTTTTTGCCGAAAAAAACTCCTGTCCCGGAAGCTGCTTGTAGTCGGCTTTGACGTAGGTTTCGTCGTCCATTACCACGCTGTCAAACTTCGTCAGCATCGTCGTGTACAGCCTCCGGGATCGCGCTTTGGCCGTCGTATTTTGTTTATCATCGCGATTTGGAGTCACTTTCTTCTTGTAAGTCGATAGTCCGGCTCGTTTTTTGGCTCCATGCACGGTTGTAAAGCTTAGTTCTTTTAGAAATGGGACATTTACGAATGCCTGTATCTAAAAAACCATTCGTTTGAACGAAATACTTTCTATGAAGAAAAAGAAGGTAATGTTATGAACTTTTATGAAAAAATTTGAAAAAAAATATTTACCGTTTTTTGTTAAAGAAACTTCTACTTTATTCGACTACTTTATTCGTGGTATCTCCCATTGGCCGGCGCACACTTTTTTTCAGTCATGGTATTGATCAGTTTCTCCAACTTATACTTCGTAAAATTTATATTTTAGGTAGCTTCACCCTCCTTCTTCAATTTCTGATACTTTTTGGTCCAATTCTTCTCTGGACACTGGAAACTGGAAGCATTTTAGTGGATACAGTTGTTTCGAAATGAACAAATTTGAATATTTTTGACCACATTTTTGAACGTTTTTTTTCGGTACCGGTTTTTCAGCTTAAGAGCTTTGGAACTATCAAAAAATGGTTGTTTGAGGTTGGATTTCAATGAGTCATCACTAGGCAACACTTTCAGCTTATCGGAGAAAATTGTTTTGGACGTTTCAGCGATCTACCCTTAGTTTTTCGTTTATTGAAAATTAAAAATGCTGGTATGAGACTCGACTTCCTTGATGAGCCTGAACCGTTGTTGCCGATCATGTGCTTCTCTCCAATGCTTGATTTGAACTTTGTGGACATTATTGACAGTGTTTGCATACTTATCCACCACAGAAACTCAGTAATTCTTTGAATAATCAACGGTTTTGTCAGCTATCAATTTGATAATGACGTATTTTCAAGGAAACTGTGCAAAATTATTTTTTTCTTTTTCTCTTGCATCGTACATATCTCAAAAACGCGTAAATATTAAATTTTGAAAAAAATAGGTCGAATAGTACTTTTTACAGGCAACAAAATGCTGTCAAAATTTTCAATATCCAATAACTAGTTAACGAGCTATTGGCAAATGAAAGTGTCCCATTTCTAAAAGAACTAAGCTTTAGACGATACACCCAGCTTATTTGCGGCATCTCGGAGAGAGAGAGGTTAGAGTTCCGCTTGAAACTACCGGCAACTCTCTTTGTCGTCTCAGCGGCTTCCGGTTTTCGATTTCCCCCCGATCCAGACTTCCTGGCTGTTAACAAACGTTCCCCAAACATTTTAATTACGTTTGTAACGGTTGATTTGGCAACTTTAAGCGATTTTGCCAGCTTTGCGTGCGAATAGCTCAGATTTTCGCGATGCGCGAGCAAAATTTTGATACGCTGCTCTTCTTCCTTGCACGGCATTTTGACAACTGAAGAGTGAATTCCAAAAACAAAATAGGAGCAACATTCTACACACACACACACCTTCAAAATGAGGGGGTTTAGGTATTTAAATGCAAAATTGAAAGAAATACGTCAAGTTGATATTGACCAAATTTTGACCGTATCACCCTTTAGAACCGTGCTAAAACTATAACCATACACCTACAACACGCCTAATTAAATGTGCATCAAGATCAAAATCAAACACTTCCTACTGAATACACAACTTAGAGACCGACAAAAGTTTTCGAACTTATACGGTTTATGTTCGCTGAATAAAAAAGAAGAAAAAATGATTTGCATGCGTCTTAGCATGTTTTTTTTTCTCACAAAGAGTTCAGAATCCTCAAAATAGTAATGTATACAACCAGTTAAGAAAAGTAGATTTCTCAGCACAAGACGTAAATTCGCCAAGTTTTTCAACGAATTGCATACTGAATTTTGTCAAATTTGAAACATTCCTAGGATATATCACGAGCCGTCTTTAAATAAGTTAAAAATAATAATACTTGTGTCTGTATTTGACCCATAATGAATGATCTGCTTCAATTGAAGTACACTTTTCACAAAAAATGGAAACATTTCATTTTCCAAATGTATGTAACATCTGTGCAAAACAATCACTCGTTTTTTTTCCTGTTCTAATTGGTTGTTCCAGCCAGAGTCTCCCGTCATCATCCGGCTCTCGGTAACTTCAGGACAATTTCCTCTGCCACCAATAGAAGCTAGAACTAGAACAGCAACACTTGGCCCCGGAAGCGAATTCCCGGAACTCATGTTCTTTTGCTGCCACTACTCCACTCCCTCAGGGCACCCAGGCAGGACAGGAGAAACCTTTTCCGGTCAGACAGCAACAACTTTTTACCATTTCACTTATCCTTTTCCTTTTAATTTGTTCTCGCCCCTGTGCCATTTCAGCAGTGAGGACTGTACTCGAAAAAAATGTAGCACAAGCTTATGTTTACGATTCGGCTTCAACATATTTTTTTTATCAAAATAAATCTAATTAGGATTTCAAATGAAATCCTACCAGGGTGGTAAAAAGTGAATGTGAATTGAGGACCAAAGATTGAATTCAATATATTCTAACATAAGAACCTACAACAGTTAAAACTAAGGTTGTTTAGTAATAATTTAGAATTTTTTTACATTTTAAAACAAATGCGATAATCTTGAACGCAAATTAACGAGAGATTAAATAGTTATTAGTAATTAAAAAAAGAGAATCAAATTGCCTAAATCAATACCAACTGTTTGAATTGGAATCCCTGAATTGAAATTTAAAGTATATTTAAAGTAAAAATGAAATTCATTATTTAACCTTAAGCCAAAATTTTGCTAATAAATTCTCAGAAGCTTGGTTCTGTGATTAGAAACAACTTTAATTCAGCAAAAAATCACATAGATGAAAGTAAAAATTGATTGGTTCAAGAAAATACAATTCCCGTCTAATTGAAGGGATGAACATTTACAAAAGTCACTTAGCTTATTTTATATTTTGCAGAGATAAATGTTATATCACAAGATAGGTTTACTGAAATTTTCCTTCATGCATTCAAAAGTAAAATAAAGAAAGTTCTGCATTTTTTCCGAGTACAGTCCTAAGGAAGGTATCAGAAACGTGTTGTTCAGCTGGGCTCGGTCAGTCAGCACCACTTCCTCTATATCCGGAAAGAGAGATTTCCGAGCCGGGTTTTCCTGGGACCATTCTGGAAGTGCCCGGAGAAGGGGAGCGATGGTTTCGTGACTGCCCACCAGGTCACGAAAACCATTCTCATTGTTGTTCTCTGCTCGGAGAGCGCGTTTGTTCATGTTAAATTTAGAGCTACATTTTGTTTCTCAACTCTAATAAATAATTCCTGTACTTTAACAACAGAGAACTTTTCTTTTAACTAAATCTTTTTTGAAGCTTGCTTTAAGAATCGAAAAGAAACGGATCAAATAGGCATCTGTTACATATGTCGAAACTAAATGTTCCCCGATAAATTAAAAATGCAGTCCAGTTGTGTAGTCTCGACGAAGCTTAATTAGAGTCACCTCAATTTGACGCAAGCGAATAGCAATTTGTAGAAAGTTAGCAAAAAGAGCCGTCGTACAACTTTTCCACTATGCACACTGGAAATAAATTGGCGCCACATTTGTGATGAGTGTGTAAGAATCACCTTGGTCCGATCGTAATTTGCCAGCATTATCTTGCTACTAGTGCCACCTACATTTCAAACCGGGGAACGTATCATGGTCGAAATTCAATGTTGCCGTTAAACGAGTTTCCTTTGTATTTGAACAATAGCGAGATACTCTTTTGTTTGAACCAGATCCGGTCTTGTCTTACTAATTTACTCCATTCGAGTAGAGAACGTCGAACGAGTCGGCAGGTCGCGCCTTGTATTCTTTTATCTTTTGTGCTACTGAGTAGGATCATAGAACGCGTGAGGACTAGGTAAATTCTTTTATAAAAGTGCTTTGGTTGGTCTGTCACTAATCTGTTTTTGGGATGCAGGATTCTTTATCCCGCTATAAGTGGGTCCAAGTCCGGAGCTACATCCGCTGGTCACGGAAGTTGGGCGTGAAGACGCCACTCGAGCTAAACGCTACAAAGCTCGAAAGCAGAGCACCGTTTGCGCACACCGCTTGTCGACTCGGACCGGGATCGGAACGGGATTTCTGATCCATTCAACGGCTTTCGACGATTCCCTCGTAGTATCGACCGCCGGCCAGAAAGGGACGCCTAGCGGACGCCATTTTGTTCCCGCTCCACGTGGATTCGCCATTGTCCACGAGGCAAGTTGCTGGTGCAGTCAATCCTATTCCGACTGCCAGTGACACCCGTCCAGGCCGTGATAATTCGCTGGTGCAGTCAACCCTTTTTCCGGCTGCCAGTGGTTACCGCTGGTGCAGCCAACGTTTTTCCGACTGCCAGTGTACGCTGTCTAGACACGCTGGTGCAGTCAACATTTTCCCGGCTGCCAGTAACCCGTCCTCGAGGATAACGCCCGCTCAATCGACATCCGGAGATCCCGCTCAAAAACAAACAGGTCAGACCTAACCAAATGTTTAGAGTTTCAGCTAGGGCAAAAACTTTGTCAAAAATTATTTTTAATCAAAAATCTTCTAGGGGCCCCTTTAAAAATTAGGATGAATACAAAAATGTTGAAAAGTAGCTTTCTTGTCATTGATTTTTGAAACCGGAAAACGTTCTCTCCTCGATATTTTCTTTTGCTCTTATTATTGTTTATTAGAATAAAATCAACGGATCATATGTAGATCCTAATGATAACTTAATAGTAGATAATAACAATACAAGATAAAAAATTAGCACAGGTCTATACTGTTCTTGAAACAGTTAAAATTTTTCTCCGGAACACGTTCCTCGAAACATCGAAGTCGAAATGCTCAGAAAAGCGATTGAACGTTTTCAATATGCCGATAAATGCGCTGTTCGCTCCGTAGTTGTTGAGACGAATAGGTACATAGAGCTGCAAAAGCTGGTTTCTCAATCCTCGGGTCGCACGCTGAGAGGAATGGCCTCCAGCAAAACGGGACAGTCGACTCTGGACGTTAAGAGATCAGCAACAACTAGAGCGCGCGTAGCGTTTCTGCGAGCTTGAAGCGTATCTAGGTTTATGAGGCGGCAGCGATTCTCGTAACTTGGTAAACGGAACGGGTCTTGCCAGTTCAGATGACGTAGGGCATACCGCATGAAGCGACGCTGGATGGCCTCGATTCGTTCAGCCCCATTCTGGTAGAAAGGGCACCAAACAGCTGAAGCATACTCGAGGATGGAACGAACTATACAGCAGTAAAGACTCTTCAGGCAGTACACGTCTTTGAAGTCTTTGGCCATGCGAAATAAGAATCCGAGGTTTCTGGATGCTTTGTCGACGATGTAGTTTGTGTGAGTCTTAAACTCCAGCCGTTGATCGAGAATAACGCCCAGATCGTTGATGTGGTCCACCCGAGAAATGATTCCGTCTCCGAGAGCGTACTCCGCATAAAGAGGGTGTCGCTTACGAGAAAATGATACGACCGAGCATTTACTGCGATTCAGGGGCAGGCAGTTCAGGTCACACCATTGAGCAAACACAATGAACTGCTGCTGCAGGAAATTGATGTCCTCTTGGCCGTTTATGGTGTGAAAGAGTTTCAGGTCGTCGGCATATGCAAGTTTTTTGCAGTCAAGGAGCGAGAGTACGTCATTAAAATATATCACGAAAATTAGTGGTCCTAAATGACTTCCTTGAGGCACGCCGGAGCAGGCAAGAAAATGATTTGAAAAGGAGTCACCAATACGAACGGATAACTTTCGACCTGTTAAGTAACTATGGAACCAGTGCAAAAGGGATCCACAGAAACCCAGACGTTCCAGCTTTGCGATAGCGATATCGTGGTTCACCTTGTCGAATGCAGCAGAAAGGTCAGTATATATGGCATCAGTTTGGGTTCTCATAGCAAAGCTGTCTTGCACAAAAGATGTGAAGGTGAGTAAGTTGGTAGTCGTGGATCGTTTAGGCATGAACCCGTGTTGATCATTGGAAAGTTGGTGCTTGAAGAACGAATTAATAGGATCCAGGATAACCAATTCAAACAATTTGGCCATCGCGCATAGAGCTGAAATTCCGCGGTAGTTGTTAACGTCTCTCTTGTCACCCTTCTTTTGAACAGGAAACATGTAGGCTTCCTTCCATAGTGAGGGAAAGATTCCAACATCCAGCGATGATTGGAAAATATGCCGAATAGGAAACAGCAAAAGTGGCATAAAACGCTTCAAAAAAGTAGCAGGTATACCATCCGGGCCCAAAGATGTAGAGTTTTTCAGCTTAACTGTCGCTTTCGATATGGATGCATCGTCGATTGTGATACCGTTAAACGAAGAAGGTGTAGGCAATATATTTCTCACAGCTCTTGCCAGTTGCTCAGGAGAAATGGATCCAGTTGTAAAAATGCTGGAGAACTTCTCGGCAAATAGATCACAAATTTCGGGATCAGAGTTCCCTGTGTCGCTGTTCAGGAACATTTGAGACGGAAGCCCTGATTCTCTCCGCTGATTTTTCACGTGCTGCCAAAAAGATTTCGGACTGCTCTTGAAATTCTGTTGTAACCGATTAATATAATTCTGGTAGCTACGCTTAATGGCTTTCTTATAGGCAGAATTCAATTTGCGATATTTGTCCTTAGTGTAGAGGGACTTGTGTTTGTTGTAGTTGCGTAGTGCGCGCTGCTTAGCCGTCTTAAGTCTACGAAGACTTCCAGTAACCCAGGGGGTCCGTAGATTGGTAGCCGTGCTACGTTTCGGCACATGGCGATCGATGATATAGTTCAGGATGTTCGCAAACGTCTCGGCAGCTGCGTTGGGATTAGAAAAATCGAGCTCAGCCTCCCAATCAATGGATTGCAGGACGAGGGATATGGCTTCGAAGTCAACGTTCTTAAAATCGTGATAGAAAGACGCAGTTTTCTCTTCTGAGCCAAGTATTTTAGTGATATCGAGTGAAATCACTAAGGCTGGATGATGCGGGACAGTTTTAACCAGAGGAGCAGGAGCAGATTCGATCGTCGGATTCTTGATCCCTTCGTTCACGAAGCAGAGATCAAGCATACGGCCGTTTTCATTTTCAATTTTGTTGATCTGTCGTAGAGTCGCGGTGCTCAAGGAGTCAAGGAAGATATTAGAGGATGCTGAGAATGAAGAACGAGCAGGATCCGGAAATAAAAAGCCGCTTGGGGAGGAGCACCATTTCAAACCGGGTAGATTGAAGTCGCCGATGATGAGTATGTCGTCTGCCGGAGAGCAAATCGAACTTATTTTAGAGAGGCAGAGCGAAAAAGATTCAGCTAAAGCCAAGTCTCCAGAACGGTCAGGGGGCACGTACACTACGCACAAATAAAGTTTCCGATCTCCGAAATCAATGCGAATCCAAACAAGTTCTAAGTTGGCCCAGGAATCGTCTTCAATTGGCTTAGCTGGAAACGTAGATTTCACGGCGAGTAACACTCCACCACCAGTAGACTTTTTGCTGTTACGAGGACTACGGTCGCAACGGAACACTGCGTAATCTGGGCCGATAATTCTTAGTATCATTTCGCTTTTTATTCTGCCCTTCAAGTAAAAGAGTAACTCGACCAATAGTTTCCATATTCCTCCTAAAGTCACGTACATTCGAATGTTGTTTTAGCCATTTTTTCAAAAAAAAACCCGCCTTGTGCGAGTCTCACGCCGGAAGTAACGCGTACCTTCAGCCTTCCTTGACTGGAAGTGGCGCCCTTAACAAAGCTGATGGTATTGTTGGCACAATCAAATTCGTTACAAATTTGGCGCCCAACGTGGGGCCCTTAGATAACGTGGGTGGAATTGGTTTATTGGTAGAATCAACAAGAAAAGCTAGTTTGAAGTCGATATTGATATTTTTGAAATCGTGAGAGTTGAACATTTTTTTTAGTGATTTGAGTATTAGGGTCAAGAGACACAAAAAGATCAATCCATTTACAAAGGCATTTTAGGTTTTAGTTTTGCGTTCAAAATTTGAGGTATATTGTAGGTTATTCTTGTTTCTATTCTTAAAAGGCCATTCATTTTCAATTTAATTTAACTTTCCAAATATTTCATTAAACTAACAACTTTCTTTTTTTAAATTTAAACAACAATGAATCAATATCAGATAAATCCTAAAGATTTGGAAGAAGATGAACTCGCGTATGAGTTACTTCTTCGAAATGAGACCCCTCAAGGTTCGCTTGAGAGTCAGCGTCGCCTATTGCAACAATTGTTGCAACAGGATTATAACAGAGGTCCCAGAATAGTTACCGACCGCAATATGGAGGCAGACATGCAGGTGGTGCCTCATAGGTTACAAGATCTAGGACAACAATTGGCTGTTGGTCCGACCCGAGCTCTTTTTACCCGTTTGGTACATTACCATATGCGAGTGATTCGATACGCACCCCAGAATTCAACTCAGGAAACTAATAAGAAACTTTTGTTAGATTTGTTGGCTAGACTGTTCAAAGAATATTTTGCTTCTAAAAAGACTGAAAATCCAGTTACTATTCCTCCTGAGATAGACTTAACGCGGTTGACTGAGTTCAACGTTAAAACCGCTCCTGATTTAGACACCCGAAAAAACTCCACCGAGCTGGATGAAGCTCGTGGAAAATTTCTTGGGTTTGATGTAGACGTCGAAGCAGAAGGCGCGGTTGGGGGAGAATGGGAGTTAACGAATAAGGAAACCAAAAACGATAATATAGGGACACCTGCTAGAAATCTTGGGGCTATTCCGAAAAAAATAACGTTTAAACCAGGTATTCATACTCTTCCACCAGACCAATGGAACCGACTCGGAATAACACCTGGGTCTTTTAAAGGAACTCCGGTAGGGCAGTTCGATGGAAAAAGGCATGAAAGGAAGGTCGAAGATTTTACCACAGAAATTCCACCAGCGAAGGGGCGATTTGAAGATTGTGAACAGCTTACAAAGGGAGCAAAGGAGGGCTTTAAAAATCCGCAAGAAAGAGTTGTAAATTCATCGAATTTTTCTCTGCAAAGTGGGGGTAAGACGGTTAAACAGCCAGAAAACGTGTCCGCCAGCGAATATTTACATGTGTCAGAGGTTCAAGCAAATGTGGAGTTGTACATGGATCAACTTCTTAAGCAGAAACAAGAAAAGAAAGATTTTGATTTCGAGGGTATGACCCGCTCGTTTGAAAGGTGCGATTTCAAAGAGCATCAAGCTAGTAGTATTCCCATGGTTGACGACCAACAGAAACATCAAACATTCGTAAATTCTCGTTTTCCTCGTAGATTTGATCCCACCCCACCTTTGCAATTGTATAGTTTGCGATCGGAGCCCGTTCCGAATTTAGCGTTCCCCGATCTTTCTCAGACCGAACATTTTAGCCGAAATCCCTTTTCGAACAATCCACCCCTCGGGTTATCTTATCAGTGCTTTTCTGATCATGGTTCAGGCATGGCCTCTCCCGTCCCAGAACAAAGCCGATCTGATTTTCATAGAAGGTACATGAATCCGATGAGGTTTTCTCGTCAGCACCCACACCAACAGTGTAGTATTATCGAGAAATGGCCGAAGTTCACCGGTGACAATAATTTGGTCCCAGTTACTGATTTCCTCAGACAGATTGGTATCTTGTGTCGATCCTATGCGATTGATCCTCAAGATCTTCGTATGCACGCTCATTTACTTTTTAAGGATAGTGCTTATGCTTGGTACACTACCTACGAAGAGAAATTCACTTCGTGGGAAATGTTGGAAGTGTGTTTAAAAATGCGATACGACAACCCCAACAGAGATCGTATGATAAAAGAAGAGATGAGAAGCCGTAAGCAGAAGCCTAATGAGCTGTTTTCAGCCTACCTAGCTGATCTTGAAATGTTAGCCTCTCGAATGATTCGCAAAATGACTGAAGCCGAGAAATTCGAAATAATTGTTGAGAATATGAAGCTATCATATAAACGACGATTAGCCCTGGAAACAATAACCTCGATTGAGCATTTGGCTCAATTATGTTTCCGATTTGACGCCATAGAAACCAACTTGTATTTTTCCCATTCCCCTAAAGCACCAATCCATCATGTAGATTATTCAGAAATGGACCTCGAGGAGCTTCCTGAAGAAGATTCAATAGGAGTGTGTGCTTTGCAAGACCGTCCTTACAGGAAAAAAGAGAATATAGTTAAACCCTCGGAGAAAGTACGGGAAAATCCAATTAAACCACCGAACTCCTCGGTAAAGTGCTGGAACTGTTCGAGATCCGGTCACTTTTGGAGGGAATGCGATCAAGTTAAACGCGTGTTTTGTCATATTTGTGGGTTCATGGATACCACGGCTTCTGCGTGTCCTAACCGTCATTTTAGAGAGTCGAAAGAAGCAGTCCAAAAAAAACGAATAGAGGAGGTTGAGTCCAGGAATCCCTCAACTCCAGAATCTGCCAGGATTCCGCATTTCTCTTGTTTTAATCAAATTTTTGAAATCCGCACGTTGGTTAATCGTTGTCCTCATTTGGTTGTCCGCATATTATCTGAAGAAATTGAAGGGTTAGCCGATACAGGTGCCAGTATAACAGTTATAAATTCTCCAGAAATTCTTAATAAAGTCGGTTTAAAAATACATCCTCTTGCGTTGAAAGTCTCAACAGCCGACGGTACATTCTATCGCTGTTTAGGATACGCCAATGTACCCTACACCTTCCAATCGATAACTCATGTAATTCCTACCGTAGAGGTCCCTGAAATGACAAAAATCCTTATTCTGGGTATTGATTTTTTGAAAAAATTTGGGTTTCGGTTAGACAACTCAAGTCCACCTAGGCCCGAAAACGAAATAGAGTCTACCTCTTCAGGGGAAATTAACGCGTTTGATTTAGGGTTTGATTCCAAAGGTATAGGGGAGCCCGACGAGAAGCTTTGGCTTCAAATTGAGCCGCAGGATGACATTACCAAATGTAGCACTCATATCGAGCCTGAAGTCGATGAAAGCCTCGAAATGCCTACGGTCGAGACTCCAAAGCAACATATTGTAGTGCCTGATGATCTCCAGACTGAGCATGATCTCACGCCACAAGAAAAAGAAGAGTTATTTACCGCAGTACAAACGTTACCCGCGACAGCTGAAGGGCGATTAGGTCGAACAACATTAATCAAACATCAAATTGAACTTGTTCCTGGAGCAAAGCCGCGACGTATTCCGTATTATCGATGGTCTCCTTCGATAGAAGAAGTCATCGACAAAGAAGTAGATCGTATGAAGACCCTCGGAATCATAGAAGAATGTCCTGGGGCCGTGGACTTTATCAACCCTCTCTTACCCATAAAAAAATCGAACGGCAAATGGCGGATTTTCCTGGATTCCCGCAAATTAAATGAATGCACGCGGAAGGATGAATTTCCATTTCCGCATATGATGGGAATTCTTCAAAGAATCCAAAAATCCTGTTATTTTTCTGTTATTGATTTATCCGAGTCCTATTACCAAATTCCATTAGATGAGCACGCCAAAGATAAAACTGCTTTCCGCACAAATAAATGTTTATATCGATTTATCGTTATGCCATTTGGCTTAATGAACGCCCCCGCAACGATGGCTCGAGCTATGAAGTTGACCTTAGGCAATGATCTCGAACCACATGTCTATGTATATTTGGACGACATCATTATTGTCTCAAATTCGTTCAATCATCATGTTCTCCTTATCAAAGAAGTTGCTAATCGTCTGCGTAAAGCTGGGTTCACTATTAACTTGGAAAAAAGTAAATTTTGTCGCAAAGAAATTCGGTACCTTGGCTACGTGTTATCGGAACAAGGATTGTCCATGGACTCCAGCAAAATACAACCCATCCTTGATTACCCAATTCCTAAAACGATTAAAGAAGTGCGGAGATTACTCGGACTTGCCGGTTTTTATTGTAAATTTATACATAATTACTCAGATATAACTACACCAATAACCAATCTACTAAAATCTAATCGCAAGAAGCTGATCTGGACCGAGGAAGCGGATAACGCCTTATTAAAATTAAAGACCGCACTAGTCTCCGCCCCTGTTCTTGCTAATCCCGATTTCAACGCACCCTTTACGATCGAGACAGATAGCTCGGATTTGGCCATTGGTGCCGTGCTTGTCCAAGAGCAGGCTTCCGAAAAGTACTGCATTGCGATGACTGCTTTTTCCTCGCCGAACAAACTGTCTCGGTTTGCCTTGCCACTCGGTTCGCTGCTGTACCGTCGGTGACGAATCAAAACGCTTCGGCTACGTCGCACACGTTCGGGAACGAAGACTGTATCTGAACCAAGGTTGCGAAATCTCATGAGATTGAGATTTTTTTGAGTGAGATTTTCCCTTTTTGAATCTCAGTGTGATGCTAGGTAATCTCATCGTGAGTATCACAAACGGTTCTTGTCTTGAATGTCAACGCTTTCTCAGACTGAGAATCACGAGCAGAAAAACTACTTTTTGGAAGGCAGAGTTGCCATGGAATAATATTTGTGCAAGCTCTTGAACAATGAAACAAGTTTTATAGTTCAGAAAAAGCTGAACATTCCACGACTTTTTAAAAACTGTCAGTTATATTTGATGAATGTTAAAGGCCAGTTATACTGCTAAGTACAATCAGGTTGATGATAAGAATTTGTTTTTTTTTATTTATGTCTTAAGCAAAGTTGCGAAATCTCATTCAGTTAATATTTTATCGAGTGAGGTTCTTCCTTTTTGAATCTCAGTGTGAAACGTTAACGTTGATTGTGAATGAAAGTTTTGATTTTAGAACATCTTTCTGAAGAATGTATTATCATGACTTGTAAGAATCTGATTATAATATTTATGTCTTAGTTTAATGAAAGTTTTACAGAATGAGCAAAAAGTTCTTATGACCAAATATTTTGATGAGTCTCGCTCGTATTCAGAGGATTTAAGACATGCAAGTTATGAAATTGTATTTCCTACAGTAATGTACTTTTAAATCTCTTAAAAACGTTGATGAAAAGTTTTGCAATCATGGAAAAGAACCGCAAACATTGAAATGCCCAAGCTCAAAATTCTTCAAAAAACCCCAATGGCTTAATGTGCTTGCCAGAAAAAAAAACATCTCAAATCTTCTGGACATTACAAGAAACTATAAAAAATATAGCAAAATCTGAATAACTAAATATTTGATTATTATAAATATCAACACAAAAAGTACCGCAAAGACAACTAAGCTGGGAAACACTAAAATTCAGAATTAAAATTATAAGGATCCACCGGGCCTAATTTTACAAATTTAGTATCTTTGAAATACCGAAAGTTTTTTTTGTCAATTTTGTAGAAAAAAGTTTTATGATTTTATTTATAGCACGAGCAATGCTTTGCTTTTACTTGTAGCGGCAACCTTAAAAACGAAGTTGAAATTGATAGGTAGCTATGTAGAGTTTTAATATAAATGAAGAAAATAGTTTCTTAATCTTCTAAACAAATTAAATTTTAAAATATAAAAATAAAAAAAGATTGTTACCTACGAAAAACCATTCCAATTAAAACGCATGGCATCCCAGCTTATGCAACCGGCTGGAATCGACCACATATGAAAAGCATTTATGAACCAAATAAAAAGTAATAAAGAAATATCAAAATTTTCCCTTTCAAATGAAAGCGGCGGTTTGTAGCTTCTATCCTAACGGTTAATCTTTTTTATTTCAATTAAAAAATGACATTTTAATGATTTTTTAATGCATTTTAACGATTTTCTTTTTCAAGAGAAGGAAAGCCGGTTTTATTTGCACCGGCTCACAGATCTTTTTCAAATATTATCTCGTCTCGCGTGATGTTTGAAATTCCCTGTGGGAAATTTCTGAAGTAGAAAACATGATCGTTGCACCAAAAAGTAGGATATGATTCATACCAGAGTATCTAATGTCCGATGAATTCACTTATTCTATTAAGAGCGTTTCCAGAAGATTTATAGAATTCTAAATAGAAAAAAGAATATGACAGAAAAAATAATGTGCCATTGAATATTAAGATTGATCAAATATTATTGTACTACCATTTGGAGTAATTGTAAAATCGCTTCTTTTGTTAAGCGGCCTTACTTCTAATTTTTTGATTATTATCTTATGAGCTTTTAAGACACATGCATCAGAAATGAATTGTTCTTTTATTATCATAGCTGGATTTTTTAACGATTTTTGAGTACGTTTAAAAATGCCCTTTAAAAGAAATTCGTGAAACCCTTGGAAAAAACACTGTTCAATTTTATTAAAATGGCTAGTTTAAACTGTTAATTGATCATTCACAGCCTAGTACATCATTTTGAAGTGGTTTTTGTGAAATCGGGATGGTTAAGATTGGTTTCGAAAATTGGTTTTCTATACGGTTGTTCCGGATATTTTACAGTCTCTAAGTGACTATTACTGTCAAAAATTCGGCAGAAAATTGCACTACCAATGAGTAGTTTGGAACAGAGAAGGGATGTCAAGGACCAAGGACGTTTAAAAAAAGATCGTTTGAAAAGAGATTTAAATAAAAGTTGAAACAAAGGACAGCTTATCACTGACATCACGGCTTCTATTTTTTCATTTAGTTGATTTAAAAAAGTAGGTTTTAATTCTGAATGTATAGATGCATATTTGTTAGAATACATGATCTTTATGATTATTTCCAAATTTAGATATGCTTCACTCGTACACAACATGCTCTGAAGAAGGGACCGCATGAAATTTGATGACTGTGATCATATTACAGTTCAACATATGTTTTTTTTGTGTATGTCAACAGCCGAGAAAACACAAAAAAAAACTAAAAAAAATCTGAGTTTTGACCTTTTTTTTGTAAAAATTTCAGCCCTTGAGAGTTAAAACAAATATCGATATTTCTATTAATGTATTCTATGCTTAGCTAACTAAGCATATTTTACTGATTTCAAATAGCCTGAAAATCGATTTGCTTTTAATCCCATATTATGTTGTTGCTTTTAAAATGAAAACTAACAAAACGTCAACGACTGAATTTTATATTATTTTATTTAAGTCGTCTTGACTATGAAATTATGTTATAAATTGTTTAGTACCAAAGCGCCGTATTTGCAAATAATATTATAAAATTAAAGTGTTGTTCTCAACATTTATAAGGTAGTGTGTTGTGTACATAGACACTTTTTAAAACATAGGTACCACGAGCTTTAACACTTTCGTTATTAAAAAGTTTCAATAAACTCCAATCATTAAAGCGCTCTTATTTTTTTTATATCAAAGCGTTTGGAGTCGTTCAACTTGGCGTGTCGCTAGTGTGAAAAGCTAATCACATTATATGATACATTCAAATATTCCATAGATTCGTTACAAATTTAACTGTCGTCAAAAAATAGTAGGGGAAAAAGTGGGGAATATAGCTGAAGATTTCTCTAATGGGATTCTGGATTTCTGATTTTCTTTCTAGATGTGATGCTCAGTGAATTTCGTTTGACATCGAAAGCTTTGAGCATCACAACGAAATTCATTGTGCTGCTTAATTGATACTCATCACGGTGAGTATCAATTTCAAATGATTATCTGAAATCTTGCAACTCTGATCTGAACAATCGGCTCAAAGCTTGCGCTGCCGAAAATGTTGTGCTTTAAGCTGTAGCGAACCGAACCGACAGTTCGATTTTCATTCTTTCATTCCTCCTGTTTCGCAAATAATTTCATCCTAACTGTCGGCTGTAGGGCGTGACAGTTTTGCGCAGGACTGTCACGGGTGACTGTCATGCCCATACCGTATCCATGCCCGGTCGTATGCTGCTGATGCTGCTGCTTGGTTCGAATAGATCGAACGAGCAATCTATTCCAACCGAGCAGCAGCACACGACCAAGGCGTAACGCGATGTGTGGTGTCGGTGAAGATTATGCGAAAATTATTATTATAATTACCTTCAATAAAAAAAAACCCTTAAAAAGACATGAATTCAATCGTTCAATTTAATACTCTTTTCTAAGAATCATAGCCTTACAAATATTTAACTCACGGGAGAAGTGCGTTGGGATGGAAAACATTTTTTTGTGTCGATTCGAAGGGAAACTTGGTCGTTATAATTTTTCTCTAGAATTTGTTTGAGTATTAAAAAAAAGAAAAAAATTTGAAAAAACGGATTGAAAAAAAACTAATATAAAAGGCAAGTGATGGAAACCATGAAACATAAAATAAATACTCGTAGAAATAATCATTTTGGGGTGAAAATCTCGAAGTGAGATTTTGTATTGAATCTCAATCTGAAATTTGAACCTGAAACATAAATCTAAGCCTCATACCTTCAACTAGAAATCTGAATGTAGAATTTTAATCTGAATCTGAATATAAAATCCTTCTCTGAAATATGAATCTGAAACCTGAACTCAAAATTTGATCCTGGAATCTCAATATTAAATTTGAAAAAGAATCTGAAATCTCAATCTTAAATATGAATCTGAAATATGAATCTCAAATTTGAAACTAAAATCTGAATCTGAAATCAGAATTTGAGATCTGAATCTGAATCTGAAATCCGAATCTGAAATTGGAACATGAAATCTAAATCTAAAATTCGAATCTTACATCTAAATACTGAAATCTGAATCTGAAATCTGAGCTGAAATCAGATTCTGAAATCTGAATTTGGAATCTGATTCTGAAATCTGATTCTAAAATCTGAATCTAAAATCTGAATCTGAAACCTGAAATGTGAATCTGAAATCCGATTCTGAAACCTTTATCTGAAATCTGAATCTGAATTACGAATCTGAAATCTGATTCTCAAATCTGAATATGAAATCTGAATCTGAAACCTGAATCTGAAATCTGAATCTGAAATCTGAAATCTGATTCTAAATCTGAGTCTGAAATCTGAATCTGAAATCTGAAGCTGGTTCTGAAATCTGAATCTGAATCAGAATTTGAATTCTGAATCTGAATCTGAAATCCGAATCTGAAATTGGAACATGAAATCTGAATCTAAAATTTGAATCTTGCATCTAAATACTGAAATCTGAATCTGAAATCTGAGCTGAAGTCTGATTCTGAAATCTGAATCTGAAATCTGATTCTGAAATCTGATTCTGAAATCTGAATCTAAATCTGAATCTGAAATCTGTATCTGAAATCTGAAATGTGAATCTGAAATCCGATTCCTAAACCATTATCTGAAATCTGAATCTGAATTCCGAATCTGATTCTCAAATCTGAATATGAAATCTGATTCTGAAATCTGAATATGAAATCTGAATATGAAATCTGAAATCTGATTCTAAATCTGAGTCTGAAATCGGAATCTGAAATCTGAATCTGAAATCTGAATCTCAAATTTGAATCTGAAATCTGAATCTAAAATTTGAATCTGAAATCTGAATCTAAAATTTCAATTGTAAATCTAAATTTGTATCTGATTCTGAAATCTGCTGAATCTTAAATCTGAATCTGAAATCTGAATCTCATATTTGATCCCTAAATTAAAATCTGAAATCTGAGTCTGCAATCTGAATTTTAAAGTTGAATTCGAAATTTAAATCTTAAACCTGAATCTGAAATCCGAATTCGAATCTAAAATCTTGATCTGCAGTATGAATCTGAAATCCGAATTTGTATCTGAAATCTGAAATCTCATATCTCAATTTGAAATCTGAAATCTTGAACATTATTATTCATAAACGACATCCAATTTCGGGCAGGAAAACAACACGCATCAATGCGTGTCGACCAACTAATAACGTAAGGATAGCCAGCCGCAGTAGCTAGCTTGAGCTTCAAGCAGAAGTTCGTTAATTCTAAATTAACTCGACCCGAGCGTGAGCCGATGATGGTCCAATGCAAATCTCGGCTACAGTCGGACGTAATTAGCAGTACTGTCATGCGAAGTTTAACGTATTGAAAACTGTCACGAAGATTTTCCCAAAACTGTCACGGAGCTTTAAAGGCTATCATATCCACGAGCAAACTTTCGCATGAGGTAAATCAAGGCGTCGTTGTACATCGCACGACCGCGCCTTTTAAAACTGTCGGGGAAGAAATATTCGGAAAGCTTTCACCGAGGTGGATGTGCGACGTTCGCAAGAATACTGTCGTTCGGCAGTACTTTTCGGAAGCCTGTCCAAGAGTTAAACGGTGAGCGAAAACCAGTAGCCTACTTCTCAAAAAAACTATCCAGCACCCAGAAGCGCTACAGCGCCACAGAAAGGGAATGCTTAGCAGTTTTGTTAAGTATAGAAAACTTTAAACATTTTGTCGAGGGTTCAAAATTTATCGTTCAGACAGATGCCATGAGTCTCACATTTCTCAAAACAATGTCCATCGAAAGCAAATCGCCGCGCATTGCTCGCTGGGCATTAAAACTTTCAAAATATGATCTCGTACTAGAATATAAAAAAGGCTCCGAAAACATACCCGCCGATGCGTTGTCGCGTGCTGTAAATGTCGTAAATGCGCCAGTTGAAGATCCGTACATCACCCAACTAAAAGACATGATAACAAAGTTTCCAAATCGATATCCCCATTTCGAAGTTCGCGATGATCAAGCAGGCGCGGTCCTATGGGGGGGGTGATCGGGGTGATCACCCCCCCCAAGCAGCAAAAAAACGTTACAAAATACTCGTAAATGCTCGAATTTCTATAACAATTTTGAACTTCTCCTAGTAGATGAGCTTTTAAATTTTCAAAAAATTTCCACTCCGTGGGGGTGTTTAAACGACGAAAAAGTTTGTTTATCACTTAAAGGCTCAAGATTGAAGAAAGGTGGTCTACCAAACTCAAGCAACTGTAACTTGCAATCCCTGGACCGGATTATACCAATCAACTTCTGTTGAATTACTTAGAATGTTGACTTTGAATTTGCTAACCATTTATCTACTTAACATTTGAGCTAAGTAATGAAATATAGGGACATTTTTTTTAATTGTTACTAATATCCCTCATATGCCTAAGTTTACATGAGCAAATTGTGATAAATTTCGTATTTGTTTCAAAATCTGAGCTTCTTAATTCTTCATTATGTTTTGAATATTAGTGGAATGACAAATTTGAAAAACTCAAATAGGGGAGTGAACATTGTTGTAACACTGAAATACTTGAATGTTTTTTCTTTTAAGGTCAGATATCGATTGCCTTTACCATGCAGTTTCCTCCTAATTCGGTCAGATAGAAGAAAATAATAAAAATACTCAAACTATATACATATGTACAGAATCACAAAATTGGCAATTTCCTTTAATTTTCAGAAATTACTTTCATGTTAAATGGATCTAACATGACTTGTGACTTTAATTGACAGACTTTGGTACCATCTTATCTTTCTGTTTGACATCAATATTTTACAAAATAAATTCAACACACTTTACAAAGTTATGTCTAACTTATTCCAAAATCTAATACAGTACTATTCTCACTTGCGTTTACAAGAAATTTATAATAAGATTGCAAAATAACAATCGAGTTTTTCAATCACAGTAAAGATTCTCTTGTACGATAGGGAAGAATGACATCCAAATGTTAAATTCCCAGAAAAAATTTCTCTTGCACGAATTTATCTCTCCCTTGATTTTACATCATTCGAATATGAATTATGAAATTTCAAAATAACCTATATTAAGAAATTCTTTAAAGAAAATTAGATCCAATTTAATTTAAATTGATCTATCACATTAAGCATTCATATGATGGATGACGGATGGCCGTAAAAAGATTCAAGAGATTCCAAAGCAACATTAAATCAAAAGAAGAAGTTGTTGGCAGTGTTCGTAATTTTTGCGTTCCCTATGATTTTTAGAGCCAAAAAGGAATATAAACTATTTATAAATGCGATTTCAATATGAAGGAATAGGTGTTTGAAGAAAGAAATTTAAATTCATCTTCAAAATTCAGAATCTGCATTCACTATTATAACACAAGGAATCAAAATTCACGTTTTCTGAGGTGCAAAGAATTTTAAAACTGACTTTGACTTATTTAGGAGTGCAAATTTCTATTTTTCCTATCTGCTCTGTTTTTCGGTATAACTGTTTAGCACTTTTGAGCAAGTGTACAGTAACAAAAGATTTAGAAAAAAAGGTTAAAATTTCATGATCAATTCTTCTGAAAACTGCGAGTAATTTACCGTGACTTCTGGAAAACAAAATTATAGCATTTAAAAAAAATTGTTTTTTCTCAAATCGTTGTTTTTAAGAAACAAAATCTGTATCGTTTTTTTTCGGGAATTTGCCACTTAGTGGCATTCTTCCCTAAAATCTGCATCGATCGATGAATGAATAAAAGATAATTTATAGATTCAAAATAATTCTGTTGTTCATGTAGGTAAGTTTCTTCATCAGTTATCATTGATCGATTAAACTCTAAACTAATTAGTTTTTTGACAAAAAAGTTTGCCTATGTTTTATCTTTTCCATTGTAGATTAATTAAAACTTTCCCGTTATCAGTCAATTATTTTTTCGGCAACAAGACAATCCATCAAGTTAACATTCGAAAGAGCTTTTTGTGACTTTTGACTTATACTGCTGGATTTCAAGATCTACACCAATTATATCGCCGAATCTGCTTTCAGCTCATCCACATAATAATTTTGAAATTATAAGATAAAATTCAGTTTAAGGTTTGATACTCTACATCTGAAGGTTTGGCTATTTCAATTGCAATTGATAAATACTCTCCATTTATTAACCCTTCATAACTTAATTCCATGTTTCATTATAATAAATCGATATCATTTCAAGAGTTTGGAATTATGAATAGGTACAAACATGAAGAATAATAACGATTTTTCACTTTCTTTATAATTTATTTGTTGCTATTTCATTTGTTTCAGTACAGTTTAATTTGAAATTCAAGAGCAAATCTAAAAAATTAAGTTTCAGAAGCTTCATACTTCAGTATCTGATTTTGTTAATCTTATTTTCAACTAAATTTATGTTTAGAGTGTTGATTTTTTATTTTGAGAACTTGAAAAATTAAAACCACAACTTTGAACGAGGATTGTATTTTCTAATTGAAAATAATATTACGAAATTTCCAAATCACTATATTACTTTTATGAAAAATTTAATCACTGTTAATTAATTTGAAATATATAGCAATAATTGACAAAAACTTATCTTAAAACTATACTTTTTGTTTGGCATAGCACTAATACTCAGAAGCTTAACAACGTGTGAATAATTTTCATTTGAAAAATGTCTTTTTTAACAAGAAATTCTTTAAAGATCATTGAAAGTGACAATTTCAAACTACCAGATATACAAATTATGACAATTTTCTTTTTATTAACATTTTTTGCAGTGAATATTATAGATTTGCTGGTTGTTCTATAAATATTAAGAAAGTTCGTTAAAAGATTTCATTATTCTCTTCTTATTTCATATTTTTCGAAATATATCTGATATTGTTCAGTGAAATTGAAGTGAGGGAGAAGGAGCAGTGTGCAGCTTATATTGTGTCATTTGAAAGCGGAACACCCTATCCCCCCCGCCACCCTTCCCCTCTTTTCGCTTTTCAAAATGATCGTTTTTTTACCAGATAGTATGTTCCTTCATATTGACTGATTTTTGAAAATTTGGAAAATCACCCCCCCCAAGAGCCAACTCTAGGACCGCCCCTGTGATCAAGTTTACAAGTTTATACGCTCTAAAACGGAATTCGAGGACCCTTCATTTAGGTGGAAAATGGTTGTCCCTTCAATGGATAGAAATATCATCATAAAAACTATTCACGAAGAAGCCCATTTGGGGAATTTGAAAATTTTAGCTAAGGTCAGAGAAAAATATTATTGGCCCAATATGGCAACAGATATCAAAAGATTTTGTAGTCAGTGCGAGGTGTGTAGAGAATCCAAAGTTCCCGGTATTAATGTGACACCCCGATGCGGTAAACCGAAGGCTTGTACACGTCCCTGGGAGTTAATATCCCTTGATTTTCTCGGACCGTATCCCCGTTCCAAAAAGGGGAATGTTTGGCTTCTTGTTGTAAGCGATTTCTTTAGTAAATTCGTCTTGGTCCATTGTATGAAAAACTCCACCGCTCCAGCTGTCTGTAATTTCCTCGAAACCTTCATTTTCAACCTTTTCGGGGCTCCGTCAATATGTATCTCTGATAACGCACAGGTGTTCAGATCTCATATGTTTGAAAATCTCTTAGCAAAGTTCGGAATCACGCACTGGAATTTAGCTGTGTACCACTCCGGTCCCAATCCGACCGAACGGGTGAACCGCGTGATTGTAACAGCTATACGTTGTTCTTTGAACCAAAAGATTCATCACCAAGATTGGGACGTCGCAGTGCATGACATAGCAAGAGCTATAAGGACCTCGGTGCACGACAGTACGGGCCACACACCATATTTTGTAAATTTCGGCCGCAATATGGTGGTCAACGGTAAAGATTTCGATGTGATACGCGAGTCTACTGAGCCAAAGGACGAAATAAATTCCGAAAACACGACTGATCAATTATATAAACTTGTCCAAGATAATCTTCGGAAAGCTTATGAAAAGTATAGCAGAAACTACAACTTGCGATCTAACGAAAAGCATCAGTTTAGTGTGGGCGAGGTCGTATATAAGAAAAACGTCAACCTTTCCAATAAAGATCGATGTTTCGTGGGAAAATTTGCACCAACTTTTACCAAAGTTAGAGTAAGGACCGTCCTTGGCACGAATACTTATGAGCTGGAAGATCTTGAAGGCCAGCGAATCCCTGGAAGCTACCACGGATCGTTCCTGAAGCGGTCATAGCAACAGAAATTGGTATTCTGTGTGATGTGAAAATCAGATGAAGGACATCAAATATCTTCCGCTTTCAAATTCAGATCGGTACGCTCCTAGTGCAATCCATAAATTCCTCCGCTTTCTTCAATATTGATCTTTTTAGAATCACCAAATACTAACCAATGAAAGTTGTTTCCATTCATTCTTCCTCTCATAATTTTCATTTTTAGATTCCGTTTGGTTTATTCAGTTTTTAATTGATTTTTTTTCGTTTCACAAATGTTTGGCCTAAAATAGAAAAAGCATAGTTATTCAAATTTAAAAAAAAAATACCTGTGTGAACGCCTAGATGATAAAGAAAGTTTCAGAAATTCAGTTCCATTCAGTAAATTGATTTTGGATTTTTTTTTCGATTCAAGTGGGTGTTTGTTTACATCCATACTGACAGCATTATCTCAAACATATGCTGACAGCATAATTCCCAAGTTTATATTAGGGATGTTCAAGTAAAATTAGATTACCGAAATTAAAGAAAATTCAGAACAAGATTTTGAGGTAAATTTATGTTTGGTTGGAAAAAATTTAAAATTTCAAGAGAAAGAAACATCGGATAAAATTAAGAAAATCCATATTCGGTTGGCTCAGATGTCTCTGAGAGAAATATTAATGTAACATGATTTCATAGGTTAGCTCAGATATGTCTGAGAGTTTTGGGAAATGTAGTAGATTTATTTTGGTAAGTGCGTTTCTCAGATATTTCTGAGGTTGATAATAAACGACATTCAATAGGTTGAAACATGATTGATCTTTAGAGCAGTTCAAGTCATTCTGAATATCAAAAGTTAAAACTAGGAGAGTAAAATAACAGTTTTTCTCATATCGTTTGAATAACTAGAAATAAATACTTAATTACAAATAGGAAAAAATTTCCGTAGTTAAAAGTTTCCGTAATAGTTAGGAAATAAAAATTTTGAAATCTTCGATTTCAAAATTTTTATTTAAATTAGTATGAGCCAATGTAAGAATCACCTTGGTCAGATCGTAATTTGCCAGCATTATCTTGCTACTAGTGCCACCTACATTTCAAACCGGGGAACGTATCATGATCGAAATTCAATGTTGCCGTTAAACGAGTTTCCTTTGTATTTGAACAATAGCGAGATACTCTTTTGTTTGAACCAGATCCGGTCTTGTCTTACTAATTTACTCCATTCGAGTAGAGAACGTCGAACGAGTCGGCAGGTCGCGCCTTGTATTCTTTTATCTTTTGTGCTACTGAGTAGGATCATAGAACGCGTGAGGACTAGGTAAATTCTTTTATAAAAGTGCTTTGGTTGGTCTGTCACTAATCTGTTTTTGGGATGCAGGATTCTTTATCCCGCTATAAGTGGGTCCAAGTCCGGAGCTACATCCGCTGGTCACGGAAGTTGGGCGTGAAGACGCCACTCGAGCTAAACGCTACAAAGCTCGAAAGCAGAGCACCGTTTGCGCACACCGCTTGTCGACTCGGACCGGGATCGGAACGGGATTTCTGATCCATTCAACGGCTTTCGACGATTCCCTCGTAGTATCGACCGCCGGCCAGAAAGGGACGCCTAGCGGACGCCATTTTGTTCCCGCTCCACGTGGATTCGCTATTGTCCACGAGGCAAGTTGCTGGTGCAGTCAATCCTATTCCGACTGCCAGTGACACCCGTCCAGGCCGTGATAATTCGCTGGTGCAGTCAACCCTTTTTCCGGCTGCCAGTGGTTACCGCTGGTGCAGCCAACGTTTTTCCGACTGCCAGTGTACGCTGTCTAGACACGCTGGTGCAGTCAACATTTTCCCGGCTGCCAGTAACCCGTCCTCGAGGATAACGCCCGCTCAATCGACATCCGGAGATCCCGCTCAAAAACAAACAGGTCAGACCTAACCAAATGTTTAGAGTTTCAGCTAGGGCAAAAACTTTGTCAAAAATTATTTTTAATCAAAAATCTTCTAGGGGCCCCTTTAAAAATTAGGATGAATACAAAAATGTTGAAAAGTAGCTTTCTTGTCATTGATTTTTGAAACCGGAAAACGTTCTCTCCTCGATATTTTCTTTTGCTCTTCTTAGTATCATTTCGCTTTTTATTCTGCCCTTCAAGTAAAAGAGTAACTCGACCAATAGTTTCCATATTCCTCCTAAAGTCACGTACATTCGAATGTTGTTTTAGCCATTTTTTCAAAAAAAACCCGCCTTGTGCGAGTCTCACGCCGGAAGTAACGCGTACCTTCAGCCTTCCTTGACTGGAAGTGGCGCCCTTAACAAAGCTGATGGTATTGTTGGCACAATCAAATTCGTTACAAGTGACGGGGGGTTTGGGTGATGTGTTTTTGTTTTTTGCCCCTCCTGGGACGTAACTGACGCTAAGCGTGTAGTTTCCAGGAAAATTGAACCCCTCGGTAGTTGGTGGAAAAAGTTTACTCATGGGAATTGAATTGCTCAGGACTAAGACGCCCGATTAATTAAAGTTGCACTTGAGTTTCGAATCCAATAATTAACGCCATCAGTGACTAGTAACAATTGTCACCTTCGTTTGTTGATACTAAACTATTTTTTAAGTCTGCCGCCAACAAAAATCTTTTGAGAAACTTTTCAATTTTCTCTACTCATACGCTGTTTTTACTAATACCTCCAGCCATTTTAAATGCAGAGCCGATTTGCGATATGTAGTCTGATGTGTTCTAAAATTCACACCGTTTTGGGTAACTGCTGCAAACTGTGAATCTGATGGGATTACCACACCCTCAGTTGAATAGTTTTTTTTGGGATGTAACGTAACAAGCTGAGTTACGTTTCTGTCAGAAGCAAAAAATCGATTTTTCTATACCTACTAAAAAAAGTTTAAGGTCTTACTTATATGGTCGAACAGATAGTGTCTAGACCATGGGTGGCTAAACCATGGCCCGCGTCTGTCTTTTTGTGGCCCGTGAAGAATTTTTCAGAATTGGATGTTTTTCTACTTCATCATTTAAAAAAAACCGACTATATCAAGCAAAAGAGATACATTTTCATATTTTTCAATTTGATTTTTGATTTATCGCCGCGATGAATTGTTTGTTTTCTAATCGACGTTTTTCGGCGAGTTTTAGAAAATCAAAATAAAACGTTTTTATCAGTTGTCCAGACGTTTCGAGCTACTCTGGCTTTCGCTCCTCTTCAGTGGACATTGTGTCCACTGAAGAGGAGCGAAAGCCAGAGTAGCTCGAAACGTCTGGACAACTGGTAAAAAATATTTTTCAATTTTCACAACATTTGACATATTGTTTCACGTATTATGCAATAAATATTTGCTATTTAGTTGCATCACACAAATGGTATTGAAAGTGGCCTCTACTATTCTGGGAGCGTTGAGAGTCTTGAAGCGGAAACTAGTCTATTTTTGAAGAGTTTAGAAGGTGTCAGGGAGATATGCTCGTAAATTAGGAAAGAACTCGAATAACTCAGTACATTAAAATGATAATGAGAAAGTTAAAAAAAATATTTATGTTTATTTTGAGCTGACACTTCTGCTTAATTCAAGTCACTCACAAGATTTTTGCAAAACATAAACTTAGTATCTTTTGAATTTATTGTCCGAAATTTTATTTGTCAGCTTCGATTGAAACAAGTCCAACAGGAAAACAGAAGCTCAAAATAATTGTAATCTAGTTTGCAAAATTATCACATTATGTTTATTGTTATCACAGCATTAACAGAGTTATATTGGTTCAAAACTTCTACTATTTGTCATTCGAATTCTATTGTCGAAACTTTGTCTACCAACGAAAAATTATCAGCATGTTAAAATTGATTTGAAAAATATAAAAACTCACACACTTTATTTGTATTTAACTTCAACAGAAAAAGGTCAAGGTATTTTTAATATACGAGCAATGGTGTATAAACTAATAGACAGAGTTGGGCAATAAACGATGATCGCTAAATAGTGTGCATTGTTATCATAATCTGAACTAATTTGGTACTTGCTTATCACTGAGAAAGGGGACTTTTTTTTAAATATATTTTTCATAGTCATATGCTTTTTCTTGTTTTTTTTTTTAATCTAAAAGGTAAAATAACAATGATAATTTGAAAAAAAAAATTATTTTTATTCGTTTTATGAACGGCTTTCCCACTTATCGAATTTGAATTTGATCAAATGGAAAATTTTAAAAGAACGACCATTAAAATTTTAAACATTTAGCTTAGGTATGTCCAAATTTTGAAAGTTTCTTAAAGAACAACATAAGAATATAACAAGGAAGAGCTCTTTTCACATTATTTTTTATTATTATCATTAAAAAGCGTAAGAAAATTCCATCTTTATTGCGAAAAGCTTAGGAAGGGTATTTTGTTTCTAAAATCTCGTTCTGTAGAGTGATATTTATGGGATGAATAAGCCCAGAAAATTTAAAATTGCTAAAAACGCTATGTGTGTGAAATATTTTCAAAGAAATTAAATTTAGTTCATAACCCATGTATTAATTGAAATCTTGTCAGTTAGCTAGTTAAATGTATATTAAACACTTTAAATTTTTATTTTGATCAAATAAAAAAGAACTGATAAAATCTATACTGAATCTCGAAAATCTTTGGTTTGGTTGGCTTTGGTTTGTGCAAGCTATAAAACACTTTTATATCTGAAAAAATAAACCAATTGAAAAAGTCATGAAACACCTGCATACAAACCTATTTTGATCTATAAAAGCCTTTTTAAATTATATCATAGCACTCGTGTTCTTATATGGTCTATTCAAGAAGCTTCGGCTTTAAAAATGTTCCTTAATGACTGATTGTGTCCTCTTTAAAACGTTTATATGCAACAAATTCCTCTATGGCCAAAATAAACTTGTTAGGGGTATTTCGCCAAATAATGGTTTTATTAAAGAATGTTATGCAGTTATCGACCAAAATGTCAACAACAAGATGTTTTTCGACAGTAAAAAGAGAAACAGTTGATTTCGCATTTGTCAAGACAACAACGGACGAAATTGACTTCGTCGCTCGTCAGAAAAAAAGCTGCTCAAGATGAATTATCCATTAGAAGTGTATGGCACAATGGAATTTTACTTGTTCCGCGATAATTGAAGTTTTCGTGAAAATAATCGATGAAGTTGATGACGCCTCTCAAGAACATTAGAATATAGTGATTTTCTAAGTGAATAAAAATTTCTTTGAATGATTTGAAAAGTTGTTTTCAATTATTTTACAAAAACAACGAAGGACGAAATTCATCACTTCCAGCATCAGGAACGGCATGCTGCATATTTGATTACCTGTTGAAAGAGCGTAGTGTTGTTGTGGAATTTCAGGAGCAAATTTTGTTTGTTTGTTTGTTACGGGCCTCAATAAATTTATACTTTTTTACGATATCAAAAAAAAAATTTCATTAGGTTATCCATTTCTCTACCGCAAACATTATTTGAATCGGAAAGGTTTTATTAGGTACATGTATTGTTTATTTTAGAATATGTTGAGAAGTCCTCAAAACTTTTTGGGTTTATAAGATTTATCAAAATGCCTCAAAGAAACACATCAAGCCTAAGGCAGTTTTATAGGAAAGACTCACAGAATGCTATATAACTTTGTCGGTATATAGAATCAGTATTCAAGCTTTTACACACTTTAATAAGACAAAAACGTCATGTAATAGTGTATTAGTTCGATAAGTAATTTTATAAAAACAAAATTGTTTTGTAAGTGTTCCATAACGACTATGATTAATTTCATATATTAGCGCACATTTTCATGAAAAATAATGATGGATATATGAAAGACGTATATCTATTTGAGGAAGTAAAACTTATCTGTTGATAGTTTCATAAGCTTTGACATGATTATGGCTGATATAATGTAGAAAAATTGTTCACCATCCACATAATAGATTAAAAAGTTGAAAACGATATTCTTTCAATCTTATTTATTGGATTTTTATTCTTTAAAAGTACGAATATCAGCAGGCCCTTAATTTTTCTCAAATTTTCACATGCCACATGCACAAATTTGAAAGGGCAAGAGAATGAACAACAGGTAACACAAATTCAGGATGAGAAAATAAAATTGATTTACTATATAAAATGATGATAAACTGGAATTAGCTTTGTGATTTGTTTTATTTTCATATTTGTTTCGAACGAGATTCATTTGTTTTAAAATTAATTACCAGGATCCTCATTAGGGAGCAGATTTATTTGTAGAAGAAATTTATATGATCAATAGGATTAATAAGCGAAATTTATAAAAAAATTTCGAATTTGATTTGGCATGTCATGGTTTTATAATTTGCTCCACAGAACCTACTGCAGGAGGGCTTTTTTGTGCTATTAAGCGTTGTATTGCAGTTTTATTGATCCCTAAATAACCGGTCGCGGCTTTATAGCTTTAATTCATAGTTGGTTTGGAGTCCCTTAGAAATATTAATTTGTTACTTGGGAATAATTCCTATTTGATTAATAAAAGTCAGTTTTAAAACTAGATTGTCTAGATAAATTCCTTTTCTGGAATAATTGGACTTGGTTAAATTCCTTATGCATCTTATAGAACATTTCATCTACATTTTTTCTTGAAGAAAACCATATCCGGAGAAATTTGTTGGCTATAAAACTTTTATGTTTTATGCAAAGCTTCCTTTTTTAAGGTTATTTGACGTTTAACTAGAGCGTACAGAAGAACCAAGATGGGTTTTGGTGATTTATCCGGGAAAATACTATACCAAAGTCCAGCCCGTTACTACGGCAAACCGGATACTCATATCTGACAAGTGAAGCTGAGCGAACTCGGATCTTGGATTGTGCGCCGCGAAAAGAGTCCCAAAGCCGAATAAGCCGGGACTGTGGTCACTCGCGCCTTGGGCGATGATAGCACAAATAGTGGTCACCAAAGCGCATGGGATCCGCTCTGTTTTTCAAGGTCATCGCTTAAGGGGGGGGGGGGGTGTAGGGTCTAACACTTTAAAAAAATCGATTTTTTTATTTTTTTATTTTCTTATTGTAAAACATTTCAAGAATGTTGTGTCAAATTTTCAAGTCAATTGGAGCAAAACTGTAGAAATTATAGGTCTTTATCTCCTCCTATCTAATACTGCAAGAAAGCAAGAGCAGAAACTTCAAACGCGTTTTTCTCGAAAGCACATTTTTAAAGTCCGTGGACATCGTCATTTGAAAACTACTTATCCGATTCTTTTCATATTTGGAACATATTTTCTACATATAAAATACCAGACCCCAACGTTTTTCTTTTTTGTTTTTTTTACTTTGGGGAGATTTTACAGGTGAAAAATGGCGGATTTTTTCGTGAAAAATCGTAATTTTTACTTCAAACCGCCACAAAAATTTCAAAAAAAAATTTTTAAGTTAAATAAAAACGTTGGGGTCCAGAAAAAACATCTATTAAAAATATTTTGGTCTGATTTTTTGACCTCAGATGGTTCTGTGCTGAGATACAGTGTCCACCGCAAATCCTGTTTTCTAAAAGGCATCCTCGAAAGTGCTCCGTCACCGGCTCATTTTTCAATATTTTTCTACGAAAAAATTACTAAATGTTCTTTTAACAATGCTTTATATAATGCAAAAAATTTGAATACATTTGTTTGAACGATAGCTCTAGAAAAAATTCGTGAAAATGGTGTTTTTTTATACCCGTTAGACCCTACCCCCCCCCCCCCCCCCACCCCCCCTTAAGGAATGGTTTTACGGTACTACGGTAAGCTGAAGCATAATCGAAACAACAAGTAGGCCTCTAAGAAGGAAGAAATGGAACACAGGAATGGACCAGTGAATGTGGGTGCTGCGGAGTCGATGTGTTATGTAGGATCAAAAACGTCACAGCCTTCCGGCGGGCATTTTCGATTCAAAACATGCTTGATGGAATCAATGTTAGCCATAATTGAAAACGAACGAACTCCCTAAAAGTTAGATTATTTATACATTTTGTAACTGGTGTGAAAATAAATAAAGGAAATATTGACAATAAATTTTACAAAACATCAAAATGCAAAAAGTTTGTTAACATTCTGTTTGGTGTTGTACATTTTTTTTCTTGACGAAGACCTCATACGAAGTATTTTGCTACCTATAAAACTATTAAGTTTTATTCAAAGCTTTTTCTTTAAATGGGTTATTTAATGGTATTTTGAAAGTCTATTTGTAATACTATTAAACTATAAGGTTTTAATCAAGACTTTCTATATTCATAACGGTAACTTAAAGGAATTTTGACTGTCAATTTAAAATACTATTAAACTATTAGGTTTAAATCAAAGTTTTCTTTCTTTATAAGGGTATTTTTAGGTCATTTTGTCAGTAAATTTCTGAAACTATTAAACTATTAGGTTATATTCCAAGTTTTATTTTTTTATAAGGGTTATCGCACAGCCCATTTGTACTATATCAAAGCAATTATGATTTTTTTTCGAAAGATATTTTAGATTTCATAAGAAAGTGTGGAAATGGTTTTATAGAACTCTTGAAATCTGTTACAAAAAATCTCAAAAGAAATATAATTGACACTTTTGTAGAAAGTTTTACAAAGGTTTTGTAGCTATCTTGAAGAACTTTTTATAGAGTTCTTATTTAAATACCTTAAAGTAAGGTTGCCAGAATTTTTTCCACTCCTATCCGGGCCTAGCAATTCCGGGCATTTTTTCAAAAAAACCTGACAAAATCCGGGCATGGATTTCAATTTTTCAAATCCAAAAACCGGGCAAAAACCGGGAAATAATCGGGCAAAATCTAGGTGTTATCTATATATATAAAAATGAATTTCTGTCTGTCTGTTCCCTATAGACTCGGAAACTACTTAACCGATTTGCGTGAAACTTGGCAGGTTGGGGTATTGGAGGCCGGGGAAGGTTCCTATTATGGTTTGAGACCCCTCCCTCTCTAAATAAGGGTGGGAGGGGCCTCCCAAACAAAAGACAATTTTTTGCATAACTCGATCACCCATCAAGCAAATGGTATCAAAATTGGCATGGGGTGGTATTTGGGTACGAAGAATACTCCTATGAATATTAGGTACCCCTCCTTCCTCTCAGTGAGGTGATAGGAAGGGGGGAGGGGGACTACCTTACAATTTTGCATATAACTTGAAAACTAATCAAGATATTGGAAACAAATTTGGCATGGGAAGGTATTGGGATACGAAAAATATTTCAATGATTATTTGAGACCCTTCCCTTTTTTTAGAAAAAGGGGGAGGGGGCCTCTTTAATATTTTTTTTTTCATAACTCAAAAACTAATAAAGCAAATGGAACCAAATTTGGCATGTGAGGATATTTGGATACGACAAATATTTCTATGATAATTTGATACATCTTTCCAGTTGGGAGAAATAGAGGGGGGAGGGGCCTCTTTTATAAATTTTTACACAACTCAAAAACTAATTAAGCAAATGGAACCAAATTTGGCATGGGCGGGTATTTGGGAACGTGACATGTTCTTATCATTGTTTTAGAACCCTTCCTTCTTCAGGTGGGGAGAAAGGAAAGAGAGAGGGGAGTTTCATTCAATTTTTACATCATAACTCAAAAACTACAACAGCAAATAGAACCAAATTTGGCATGGAACGATATTTGGGTACGAGAAACGCTTCTATGAATATTTGGTATCCCTCACTCCTACAAAGAGGTGGATGAAAAGGGGGAGGAAAGGTCTCCCTTCCAATTTTAAGTATAACTGAAGAGTTGATCGAGCAAATTGAACCATATTTGGCATATGAGGGTATTCGGATTCGAGAAATGTTTCTATCATAAATTGAAGCCCCATATTTTTTTCAGTGGAAAGATATTAAGAGGGAAAGGGGAGCTTCGATATAATTTTTTTTCATAACTCGAGAGTTTATCGAGCAAATGAAACCAAATTTGGCATCAAAAAGTATTTGAGTACGAAAAATACTTTTTTATGTGAAACAATTTCTTTCTTGCAGTAGGATGATAGAATTAGGAATAAAGGAAGGGAAGAGGAGGCTTCCATTTAACTTTTTTTTTTACAAAATCCGAGAAATGGACAAAACTTAACATGGAGGTATGATTCTATGATTATCTGACACACCATCCTCCTTTCAGTGAGTACGTACATAGGGGGAGGGAGGTGAGCCCAATACAATAGTGTTAGCATAAGTTCTCAATTTATACTAATGAAACCAATGAATGGAAACAAATATGGCATGGAAAGGTACTTGGTTACGAAATATCTTTCTACGAATGTTATAGATCCTTACGCTTTACAGTGTAGATAGGAGAAGAAAGGAGGAGGGTCCATATAAATTTTGTTGTAAAGCTTAAAAAGCTTATTTGATATAAGAGGATTTTTGGGAACGAAAAAATTGGGTATGATTATTAAAAATCACGACCTCCATTCAGCAGAGCGTGAAGGTAAGGACAGGGGAGGGGTTATCAGTTTTTCAGCATACATCCTGAACATATTAAGAAAAAACAACCATATTTTATGAGTTAGATTGTTTGCATACGATTAATTTGAGACCCTCCAGACAGCTTCAAATTATCAGCTCTTTAACACAAATTTATAGAGCATGATTTAGAACATTCGTTTAAGTTATCTGTGTGTTGCAATTCGAAACTCCAGCTGCAGCTCTCATTTTATAGCGGTTGCTTATAAATTATGTTATAATTTTATTTAAAGATATGCCAATAAAATAATAAAAATTTGAATAATTTTTGAAAATATCATTTGTTTTTGAAAGGTGTAGCAAAGCACACCGGGTCAGCTAGTTATATATAAAAGCAAAGAAACAAAGAAAAAAAATGCAATTAATATTTTATTAATGTAATTGCAGACTTCCAAAAACTTTTTGGAACACTTAAATATTTAAAGGTTTATAAAAGTAAATCAGCGAAATTATTTGAAACAACCGTTGAAAATGTCCATACCGTTTATTGATTTTGCTAAAACTTACTCAAAAACTTTGATTTTTTTTTTTGGTTTCTTTGTGAAAATTGTGAAAAATCCGGGCAATATCCGGACTTTTTTCATGATATCCGGGCAACCGGGCCGGACCGGACTTTCTCGAAATTTTGCATCAAATATCCGGGCAAACCCGGATAAAACCGGGCAATCTGGCAAGCTTACCTCAAAGGATAGCAAAGACTTTTATAATCTTTTATAAAACACCCTCATTTGCTTACAAAACCTATTTGAATTTAAATTGTTACTTGGGCTAGTTTCTCTGGTACTCCTCTTCGCCTTAGAGCCGCCCAGATGTTTTCATGGTTAAGTCGGTCGAATGCTTTTTCGAAATCTACGAACACCAGCAGAAGAGAGTCCTGGAATTCGTTGATTTGTTCCAGTATGTTTCGTAGCGTTGTGATGTGGTCCACACATGATCGTCCGGATCGGAATCCAGCTTGTTGCCGTCGGAGTGTAGCGTCGATTTTCTCCTGGATCCTGTTCAGGATCACTTTGCAGAGTACTTTGAGGGTTGTACAGATAAACGTTATGCCTCGCCAGTTACCGCACTCTGTCAGGTCTCCTTTCTTCGGGACCTTTACGAGGATACCCTGTATCCACTCGACCGGTAATGTTGCAGTATCCCAGATGTCGGTGAAAAGACGATGCAACATTTTTGCTGACAGGGCAGGGTCGGCTTTCAGCATTTCAGCAGGGATGCAATCGATCCCAGGTGCTTTGTTGGAATTCATGTTTTTGTTTGCCGCTTCTATTTCAGCCAGCGAGGGCGCTTCCGAGTTGACGCTACGTGACTTACTGTTGGCGCTTCAATCTGCGGGTTCTGTTGGCCATCGCTATTCGTGACTCGGAAGAGTTGTTCGAAGTGCTCAGTCCATCGTTTGAGCTGATCTGTTCGATCGGTCAATAACTGACCTACTCGGTCTTTCAGCGGCATTCTTGCATTAGTCCTTGCACCACTGAGGCGGCGAGAAATGTCATAAAGTAATCGGATGTCTCCATTGGCGGCGGCTCTTTCTCCCTCTTCGGCTAGGGAGTTTGTCCAGGCTCTCTTGTCTCGTCTACAAGCTCGTTTAACTGCCTTTTCCACCTCCGCATATCGTAAGCGGGCGGCTGTTTTGGCTGACCCGGTACATGCCTGCTCAATTCCGACTTTCGCCTTTCTCCGATCATCGACCATCCTCCAAGTTTCATCCGACATCCATTCACTTCTTCTTCCACAAACTTTACCGAGAGTACCATGGCTCGTCGTGATAAAGGCATTCTTGATTCCACACCACTGTTCTTCGACTGTTCCGTCTGTAGGCAGCTCCGAGGCTCGGGATTTTAGCTGTTCAACGTATGCCCTTTTCACCTCTGGATTCTCCAACCGGCGGACGTCGTATCGACACCCGACTTTCTCCTCGCGCCGTTGGACACGCGCAACTCTCAATCGTATTTCGCCAAGGACGAGGTGATGGTCAGATGCAATGTCTGCGCTTCGTTTGTTGCGGACATCAAGAAGGCTCCTTCTCCATTTTCGACTGATGCAGATGTGGTCAATTTGATTTTCTGTTCGGCCATCTCGGGATACCCAAGTGACCTTATGTGCTGGTCGATGGGGGAAGAGCGATCCACCGATCACCATGTTGTTGTTGTCACAAAATTCTACAAACAGCACTCCGTTTTCGCTCATCAGTCCTAGGTTATGGCGCCCCATGATGCGCTCAAGGTCCTGATTTTTGGAGCCAATCTTTGCGTTGAAGTCGCCCAAATGGATTTGAATGTCACCCTTTGGAATTTTCTCTACCACGCTGTTCAGTTGACTGTAAAACTGCTATTTCTCCTGCAAGTCGGCAACGTCAGTTGGCGCATAACACTGGACCATTATTGTAAGGTTTCTAGCCCGTGTTCTAAATCTGGCTACGATTATTCTTTCGTTTATCGGTTCCCATCTAATGAGGGCCACATGGGCCTGCGGGCTTAGCAGAAAACCAACTCTTAGTTCTCGGGTAGCGTGTTCTCCTCGTATGCCAGAGTAAAGTAATACATGCCCGGACTGTGTCTTGTATTCTCCAATATTAGACCAACGGACTTCGCTCAGTCCCAGAATTTCGAGCTTGAGGTGGCTAGCTTATCTAGCAAGAAGCAAGTATGTAGTTTGTATATGTATATAACGACTCTAAAATTTTGGTTTGATTCTAAACGTTATAAGAAAATGGCATGACATTTTCGGTGTCGCAATAATTTCGTGTTCGCCCTTTACAAGCGGTATGATTATCTGTGGACATTTAGCTTTTAGAAACCAAGTTTTTGAAAACTTTTGAAGTTGAAAATTGTTGCATGATGCCCCAGTTCACGGTATAAATTCTTTAAATTCTCTTTATTTCTTATTCTTGATTTAACAGATCAATAATAATAATAATAATCAAAAGTAAAATAATTCGAAATCATAAACGTACAGGCGATATGAAAGGTTGCCCACACTTTTAACTGGATGCTGCCAAGAGCTTTTTGTCGTTTTCATCTTTTACTAAATAAAACCGATAGACGCCGATAGAGTGCCAAAGAACCTGGCACAGCCCTCCACGGTGATGCGCAACAGAATCCGGCCACCTCGCTCAGAATCCTCACGGCCGCCGGACGAAAATGATGAGTGGAACCTATGAATAATGTAAAACACTGCGCCAGCAGCGAATGAATGGATGATGTAATCTGTGCCTCTTTCTGCGCTGCGATAGTGAAATAGTTTTCGGATGTGGAGCCGGGCAGAAGGTAGAAGTGAATGAATGAATAAAAAACCAATCTCCATCATCTGAACGCTTTCACAGAAATTACCTGAGCGTGAACACATGGAGATTTTTTTTTGTTGCTGTATTATTGAAAACAAATCTTCTTTTCTCAATAGCAAGTATGATTGGAAGGATCTATGGTTTTATGGTTGGCCGAAATGGAGAATATTTTATGGAAAAGGGTTTCTATACGTATCGATTCCTTTTCATGCTAATTTCGTCTGAGCCTAGCTCTGAGTTTTTGTTCACAGATCAAGTCAACACTCAGAAAAGTTTTGCAAGCTGTTTATCCAATCATATTCTCAAAGACTATCTGTGCTGCATCTCCTACTAATAGATTTAGTTATCTTCTTCTAATCGATTCACCATACAGTAGAATTATTAATTGTTCGTTCAATAACCTTAAAACTAGCCAAGTGCAAAGTTATGCTTAGTGTTAGATTATATTATTTATTGACACCTTCAAAATTTATCATTGCTCAGCAGACCTTGTTCATAATTTGTATATATTTTCATTCATTGGAAAATTTATTCCCATCATAAAATTACAGCTCACAGTAGGTAATACACATATTATCCACGGCCCGTAGTAAATTATTTCATGCTCTAGTTTTCTGCTTACCGTCAACAAATTACGAAACATGTTAACGAGCTACCTTGATGTGCGAGCAATTGTGGGATCCGATTTACATACCTACAAACAGGATGAAGAGCACCAAAAAAAAACCATACCGAAAATTGGTCACGGAATTTGTCCACCAACCATTGGCGTACAATTTTCCAGCCGCCGAGCCCTTTCAACACAGTACATTCATATGTACGTCCTGTTTGTTTATTTCGTTGAGCCTCAGACCATCTATCTTTCACTTTCCCAGCAGCTGTGCTTATAAAGTAGGTACTGCACCAAGGGTGAAGGAAAACAGCAAAACTACATTTTCGAGCCAAGCCAACAGGCTCATCAGGACTAGAGAATAGTGGAAAGGTTACCAAGAATTGTAAAGTGAAAAAATTTATTTTCAAACATTGACTATTAAAAATCGCATCAAACTGTTATCTTTTTAACTTCGAACTTCGCTAGCCACTCTAAAAATGAGATAGAATTAAATGATGTTTTTCAAACGAAATAAAATCCCGATATTCCTTACCCCCGAGGAAGAATGACTCTAACGGGTTGAACTCATATCAAATAAGAAAAAAAAAGATATTCCTCACACTGAACAAAAATTACCTAGCAGTTAGAGAACTTATTTTAATTAAAAAGCTGAAAACCCAACCTTATAAATGACATTACGGTTTATTTTTCAAAAATCACTTTTCAATTGGCACATTTACCCGTTTCATTTCCACAAAATGTAGCGAAAAGATGGATGGTTCTTGAAGATGGCAATTTTTCGTTACATTTTTGTCCAAAATTGAATACCAAAAATTTCCAATAAATGACCTTTCCCAAAATTTTCAATTTCACAAAGTTCCTCAATGTGTGTTAATGTGAAAAAAAACACTGAACTCTTAATTCATAATTTCATATTAGGGATCGATTGGTCTTAGCTTAGTTTGGCATAGCTGAGCTTAGATGACTACTCATATCCACCTTAAATCATTGAACTTGAAGGGCTTAGATATGATTGTATATTTAAAGCTTCAGATAATATATTTGATTAGACTTTGTTCAACTTACTCACTTCAAATTCCAAGATCGCTGGCGTGGCTAAGCAGAACAAGTTCTACCTTGCCAATGGTTGCTACTCCGTGATTGATCGAGGCCATCAGCTTTGTGCAAAGGCCAAAAGAATTGTGCTTGGGACTAGCAGTTCATTCACAATGCACAAAACTCATTCTCTCCCTTTGAAAATGACCAATAACGGTGCCGGCCACGTCCTAGTAGTCAATGAGGAATGAAGGAGGGATTGTTAATAGGATACTTCATAGAATAAATCAACAACTTTTTGTCCCTTTATATTTCAAAGATTTAGGCACAATTTACCCGTATGTTTGGATAACGTGCCGCTATTAAGCCTGCCCCCATTTTGAAGTTAACATCTCCAACTATAGAAACCGTTTGCGAATCTATATTTTAATATCCAAGGAAAGGGTTGCGCTTGTAGGGGAAAGGTTATAGATCAGGATTCATTTTGGTGAATGGTGCGATCGAGTTTTCCTGCACCTCCTATGCTCCTAGATTTTTCTCAAGGAAACACCTATTTTTATCTTTGAGGCAGTGATCAAAATCTATATATATAAAAAGCAATTTCTGTATGTTTGTTTGTTTGTTTGTTTGTTTGTTTGTCCTCTATAGACTCAGTCGTCTTAAGAGCTAGAGGTCTGAAATTTGGCATGGATGCTCATTAGGATCAGGAAGGATGAAAAATGTTTTCAGATTTTGGGATGACCCCTTCTGAAGGGGGTCGTCCATACAAGACAAATATTGTTTTCGCGATATTGACGTTATTTTTTGTCGGATCGTGTTGAAAATTTGCACATGAGTGTTTTGAAAAACGTGTAATCGATTTCAGGTGTCAAGGTGTGTGAAAGGGGTCAGCCAAAGGGGTCGTCCATATTAACTGTTCGCTGTTTTTGCGATATTAACGTTATTATACATCGTATTCAGTTGAAAATTGGTACACGATAGTTTTGAGTGACGTGCATTTGAGGTATCAAATTTAGTGTAAGGGGCCGGCAAAAGGGGTCGTCCATATTAAATTTCCAGTATCTTAGTGATATTGACGTTTTTATACATCGGATTGGGATGAAAATTTGCACATAGGAGTTATTAGGGACAAACAACTGATTTCACTTATCCGAACTAAAATCAGGGGTCGGCCAAAGGGGTCGTCCATATTAACTATTCACTGTTGATGCGATATTGTCGTTATTATACATCGGATTCAGACGAAAATTGGTACACGAGAGTTTTGAGGGATGAGCAATGGATTTCAGGTATTAAATTCAGTGTAAGGGGCCTGCAAAGGGGGTCGTCCATATAAACCTTTCAATATTTTTGCCATATCGTCGTTATTTTACATCGGATTGGGATGAAAATTTGCACACGGTTGTTTTCAGGGACGAGCAACCGATTTCAGATGTCAAATGCTTTGCCAGGGGTCGACGAAAGGGGTCGTCCGTATAAATAAGTTTTTCACTGTCTTTAGCAATATTGACGTTATTATACAATGGATTGCTTTGAAAATTTGCACACGGGAGTTTTGAGGAAGGGCAATCGATTTCAGTCATCAAAGATTGTATAAGAGCCTCCGAAAGGGGTTTAGCTTTTTGGCAATAATTGCGTTGTTATGCAATGATCGAGTCGAAATTTATACACGTGGTTTTTTGGCACGGTCAAAGGATTACTGATTTTAAATTTAGTAGCAGACGACAGACAAAGTGATCGATCAATATTTTTGCAATTATAACTTAACAATGAATTCAGAAGTGCATCTAGAAAATTCTTAGCAATTGACTTTCATACAAACTGTTCATGACATATTCCAAGTTGAAAGCGAAACGGAGTTCGTATGGGATCAGCTAGTTAAATAATAAAGTAAAAGATGTGTTTAAGTTTTCGTTTAACTGCCTAACTTGTTTTCCTTACTCTTGTTTCTAATACCCTAAGGTGTATTAAAAAACGACCCTTTAAAGTAAATATACTTCTATTAAACTTCTTTTTAAAAGGAGATATTTAAAATATTAAAATTTTGTTAATGGGTGAAGTGCATCTCCTTTCTGTTTTATTTTTTTTATTTTTAACTTGTTATGTGAGTTGTGATAGCTTAATAAGATCGTTTTTGGAAACTCATCAGTGCAATTTAACTCTTTGCGCCTCATATTGATTTCAATATTGCACGGAGAAAACTACTGACTGACAGTTTAGGACTTCTTATAATATTTAGTACTTCTAGCTTGTGCTTGAGCTTAGCTGGGTTGAATACTCACACCCACCTTAAACCATGGAACTTGAAATAATAATAATAAATACTAAATTTACAATTAAGGCAAATTAACACATTTTTGTTTTCATTCAATGTATATTCTTTGAGAGTTTTATCTAGGTGAAACATTTCGAATTCCATGATCGCTGGCGTGGCTCAGTAGAACGAGTTCCACAAAAAATAATGAAAATGTACACTACACTTACAATTACAGAAATTTATTAATTTGCTGGAATAAATTTGTTGAAAACCTATGGACTTCAAAACTTCTTAAGTAAACAAATACTCGCCTGCATATATCATACACATCTGGATTCCATGAAAAAAATTGCTATTTGCTTTAAAAATCTGGGACAAATAGCACGCATATATCAGAATAACTTTCATCAATAAGTGAATATTCAACCCTAATTGATCTTCTGTCATATTAACGCTCATGTAGTTACTGCTAAACTGGATTGTTTGAAAATCAAATTTTAAGTCTAGGCTTAAGGACCGAATTTAACTGATTTTTCAAACCTGTACATATTTTCGGTGCAGCAAATTGGAGAAAAAAAGAACCTATCCTAAATTCTCATTTCAGACACAGAACGAAACAATCTTACATGCTGTTTTCCATTCGATTCGTTTTTTTTTATCTGAATCATCGTATGTCTCCCAAAAGTTCTCCCAGACGTGTTAAGTGTTTTGTATTAATAAGTGTATTATACTTGATTGCATTTAAGTGTCTAACTAATTATACGGGCAGATGGCTCTTTTGTGATTACTCAAACATCAACATGTTCACTTTTTCGAAAAACCCTTGTAAATAGTATACAATCAAGCAACACTCAAGATATATATATCTTTCAATATTTTCTTGAACATATTATAAGTTCCTCTAAGATTGTATTTATTTATTTAGTCTTTGCAGACATTTAGAGATGTTAACATATTACCAAAGGTACTATCTTATTCTACTTTTCAATACAGCCTTAGAAATATTATAATCAAAGTTACTAACTATTCCATTGAAACGAGCACAACATGTATTCAAAGGGTTGTTTTGTCCATATCAGGTTCGTCTTGTAGTAAGTCTAAGGGAATTCCTGCGTCCGAGTTGATCTTACAGGAGCGTTTAACGTAAGTAACGACAACAATTCTGGACAGTCCACATTATTCTGTAGAATATCAAAGATTAAGAATGCGCCTTGATGCCAGCGTCGGTAGATTCAGCAACAAGCAGCGCTGTTCGTACGCCGGGAGGTTCAAGGCGTCGTTCCATGGTATCTGGCGCAGAGTGTATCTGAGGAAGCATCGTTGTACTCTTTCGATCCGGTTTGCCTGTACATCCTGGTATGGAGCCCAGATTTGCTCTCCGTATTCGACAATGCTACGTACAAGAGCACAATAAAGTGCTTTTAGGCTGTAGTAGTCGTTGAAGAATTGCGTGTCTCGTCGTATGAAGCCAAGAACCGCAAAGCGCTTAGCTGTTGTAGTCGAGATATGCTGCGAGAAAGTGAGCTTGGTGTCTAAAATTATGCCAAGGTCCTTGACGATGGAATTGCGGCTTAAAGTAATCGAAGACATTTTGTACTCGAAGTTCAAAGGTTGACGTTTACGAGTAAAAGATATGACACAACATTTTGAAATATTAGAAGCCATGCCGTTCTGATGACACCACGTTAGAATTGAATCGATGTCTTTTTGGAGAGCACAGCAGTCAACTAGTGAAGCTATGGTACGAAAAATTTTTAGATCGTCGGCGTACAACAGCTTCTCCGATTCAATGATTGTGCATAGATCGTTGATAAACAGAATGAAGATCAAAGGTCCCAGATGACTTCCTTGTGGAACTCCAGAAGTGATTCGAAAAGGCGTCGAGTTCACGTTGTTTAGTCGTACGTAAGCAGTTCGGTCTATGAGATAAGAGTTGATCCATTTGCAAAGCCAATCAGGTAGTCCTATCCGACGCATTTTTTCGATGACAAATTTGTGCGGTACTCTATCAAAAGTCTTGCTCTACATAAACTGCATCTACTTGTTGACGTTTATCCAGCCTAGCATGGCCGTAGGAACGGGGGGGGTTTTGGGGGTTAAACCCCCCCCATGAAGATCCAAAAAAGCAAGCGAGCTATTATACTCTACATTCAAAATTTTAATTTCATAATAAAATTATTATAATAGCGCTAAGTTATTCAAGAGTAACAATCTAGACTAAAACCCAAAGCCAAAACCCCATCACAGGTTCAAAATTTAGCTACAGTTTCTCAGAATTTTCTCATTTGTTCATAGGATAAGGTTGCCAGAATTTTTTCATCACGTATCCGGACCAGACAAATCCGGACTGTTTTATATAAAAACCTTGCAAAATCCGAGTATTGGATTTCTAAATTGTCAACCAAAATCCGAGCAATATCCGAGCAATGTTGGTCAAAATCTAGAAATTACTCATAAAAAATCATGAAAAACCCTTTCATGAATCTTTTTAAAAACTTGCTCCAAAAATTTTGGACGCATAAATAAAAAAAATTAAAACACAACTTGTTTTTTTATTTGATTTAAGAATGAGAATGAGAAAAAATTCAGGCAAAATCCGGACTTTTCCAATGAAATCCAGGCAACCAAGTCGAACCGGATTTTTTCCAAATTTAATATAAATTAACTAGGCCAACCCGGTTAAAACTGGGCAACCTTATCATAGAAATTCAGGTCTACATATTAAATTTTAAATTAAACCCATTTTGTAGGTTCTGGTTCCATAACAAAAATTGTATTTCTACATATTTTCTTATTTCTGATTCTGTGTTAAGTTTAGGATTTTTGATTTGCAGTTCGAATAATCATAAGAATTTAGGAAGAAAAAGCTGTTTTGAAATCCTGGTTCAAATTCGGTTTTGCATGGTATCAAATTGGAGTCATGTTTTTCAAAAATCGTATGCATTTTCAATGTTTTGATGATAGTTTTCAGAATATGAAAAAAAGAAGAATTATATTTTATATTCAAATTCTAAGTTTTAAGACTTTATTCTAACACAAATTTCAAAGCTCTTAAGTAGCGATCGAAAATTGAAAACTTACTTCAGATTAATCATTTGAAATTCACATTCTAATTCAGATTCACAAAACAGATTAAAAATGAAAAAATGAAATAATGAATTAAGATTAAACCGGCACTACAGAATCTAAATAAAAGATTCATGAATGAGGGCTCTAAAACTTGGCTCATAAAATTCTGATCTGGAATTAAGATTCGAAAAACGTATTTTTTTACATTTCAGAAATCGTAGAAATTCGGAAACAGATTCGAAGTTCAATTTTTGAAATCAGGTTCAGAATTCGGGTTCAAAATTCAAAAAATGATTAATCCTGAGAATGAGTTTTTCAATCATCATAAAATCACAATTATAAAGTTTTTTTTTATTTTGATCTCCGCCCTTATAATGATCCTTTTCCTTGCTTTTTTTACTAATGATTACCGAAAAACATCAATCGAAAAAGATCATCAATATAAGGTAGAAGTTGAGTAAATTTTCTAAGTTTTGTTATATGCTTAATATCCAAAATTATATTTAAAAAAATCATCCACACGATTTTCATTAATTAATTGATTCTATGTGAAAAATATCTTCACCTAAAATATCTGCACAAAATTCTATGTTTTCTCGGTGTATTGTTTAACATTATTAATATTGCAAGATTTTTAAAGCCAAATTTCAAAATAAAATCATAGTTTTAATTCAAATTTACATCAAGCAAAAGTGATCCGATTTTTTTTATCTCTTACTGTCTCTTGAAAAATTTTATTTATTTTCATCAATGGTTAGAAATTTGCAACTTGCAAAAGAGTTTGAAAGATTGAGCTTGTTCGATTTGAATATAGAATAAGTTCTATTTTGAAGGAATTTAACGCTTCCCTAAATAGAACTTATTTTATACTTAAATTAATTAACTACCAGACTCCGATCTACCAAACTCTTAAATAAATTCAAAAATTTTAACCATCGTTGGAAGCAAATTCCATATTTTGTTTCTAAGGGTTTCGTTATAAAAAATTAGCTCGCCTTCTAGGGTAAGGACCACTTTGCTAAAGTAACGATTTAATACGAAAACTATTAATGAGTACTTGAAAATTAATAATCACATGGATTTGTTTTTAATTTAATTTGTTTCATGTTTTTTTTGTACTCATGAATTGTTGGGAAAAAAAAATCATAGGTAAAATCAGTCACCAAAACCCCCCCCATGAGTCGGTTCTTCCTACGGCCCTGCAGCCTAGTAACCAATTTCGAAACGTACGTCATGAGATTGGTGCTCATAGATCTACGTTTCATGAATCCATGTTGATCTTCAGAAATACAGTGATGCACCGATTGATAAAGTACGTCATAAACGAGGCTCACGAATATCTTAGGCAAACAGCTTAGAATTGAAATCCATCGGTAGTTTTTCACTCGATGCAAGTCGCCGGATTTGAGGATTGGAGTGATCGATGCGATTTTCCATGCGGTGGGAAAAGTACCTTCCGTTAACGATTGGTTAAAGATGATCGAAATAGGTACGGATAACGGATCGGTGCATTTCTTAACCAGAAATGGAGGAATGCCATCTGGTCCAGGTCCTTTTGTTCCATCTAACGAAGACAGCTTCCAGAAGACGTCGTTTGAGGAGAAATTCAGCAGAGGAAGGTTGAAGTCACGATTCGGCATGCTACTTAGGTATGATTCGCATAAAGGTGGTGAGTTAGTGCTAAGAACACTCTGAAAGAATGTCGAGAATTGGAATGCAACAGCATTTGGCGTTTCGGCCCGGCACCGTTGTTGTATGTGGTCACTCTCTGAGTAGGCTTTCTTTGTCGAACGTATGACCAAAAAGATGAGGGATCGGTGCTAGCGTTATCCTGAATGCGATTGATGTAGTCACAGAAACTTGTCACGTGTAATGTGTTGTAGGCGCTCTCTAAGTTACGTACCTCAAGAGACACGGTCATATCATGTTCGTTGCGGAACCTTTTTCTCGCTTTCCTCAAACGATTGTGAAGGTTACGAAGTTCGGGGTTTAGCCAAGGTTGACTTATTCCAATACGTGAACACCGTTTTTTGACAGGAACAATATCTCGGAACACTTCATTCAATTTTCCATAAAAAGCTAAGTATCCTCTATAATTTACAGTATCATTTGACAATAATTTTGAAACGAGTCATATATTTTAGGAACCTTTTATTTACCTAAATGATTAATTCATCCTGTGAAAAAGCAGGGTTTAGTTGAGATAATCATACAAAATCGTTATGAGTTTGAAGGAAAATGATATTTTCTAAAAATGTGTGAGAAGAAAGCTCTAATAACTACAAAATTCTACAGAATTCAAAAAGTGCATTTATTTCGAAAACTAACTATTTTTCTCAACTACGTATTCGAGTAAATAATTTTTATCAACCCTCCAAACCTCTTTAAAATGAATATAACATTACTTAGATTGAAGTGTAAAAAGTATATACTGAAATTTCCGATTTTCAATGTAAATAAATTTCAAGCTTGATTTGTGATGGAGACATAACTAGTGATCCTCGAAAGATTGTAAACTTAAAGATAGGAAATCATGCTCAAAAACTTATAACATTGGACTCATTGGAAGGGATAATCGGAGTTGTTAGTATTTATGAAGCATTTAATAACTTAAAACTATTGCATTCGTAAACCGAATGCAAACCAACTTGGCTCGCTCACTGTGTCTGAATACTTAAAACACCGTCAGTCTTTTCTTAATTTACTGTCTGTAGTAAATTTATTCAAAAATGATTGTTCGATGATGATCGAAAGTTTGATCGATTTGCGTGAGCTTTTGTTCTATTTTCGGAAAGCTTCCAATTCGAAAAAGTGACCAGACATTGGAAACAAGCCCTAATTTTTCATAATTTGAATTTGGAAACGAGCCCTAATTTAGTGTGTCGTTCAGCTATTCATCTGGTGTTGTATTTAACGCAAATGATGTTTACGGTCTATTTAATAGTATTAAAAGATTATACTTATCTTGCCGATTCCCTATAGCTGCATTTTCATAATATATCAGCTGCATTTTCACAATCAAATAAAAAGCTTCACATCGATGCTCACTCACAGAAAGCATTCGAATGGTCGTTAGGCCGAATGATCCTAATGAAAAATTGCTAGGCCGATAAGACATCTTTTTCACCTGTCTGCATGTCAGGTTGTATAGTCATCAGGCCGAATGGTCGATAAGCCGAATAAATAATAGGCCGAATGCTAGGCCAAATAGTCGTCAAGCCGCCCATTACAAAAATTACAAAAACCATTCAGCCGAACGATAATTCGGCCCAACGACCATTCAGCCCAATGACCATTCGACCTCACGGCCATTCGATCCAACATGCAAACAAGCGATAGTATGTCTTATCGAGCTAGCATACATTCAGATTAACGATCATTCAGCTTAATGACTATTCGGCCTAGCATCCATTAGGCCATATGACCATTAGACCTGAAAATAATTTCGGGCTAGCATTCATTCGGCCTAACGACCATTCGGACTATCGTTCGTTCGGCCTAATAACCATTAGGCCAGATGACCATTTGACCTAACGACCCCTTGGCCTGATGACCATTCGGCTTAATAATAATGATCGGTCAAATGTCCCATTCGGCCGAACATCCTTCGGCCTTTTAACCCATTCGGCTAAGCGGCCTTCGGCCGAATGTCCGAACCCCATCGTCCGACATTCTCGCAACATGTCCTGCCCAACGTATCCGGTCAGCCTGGATACTAAGTTCGTTATAGAGTCGCCTCTACACTCCGTTCTCCTGGCCGCCACCAGAGATGGTTCTTAACAATCTTCGCTCGAATATTCCGAGTGTACGCAGGTCCTCCTCAAGCAATATCTATGTCTCATACCCGTAAAGAACAACCGTGTCGTGTACAGTAGACTGGGTCGATTTGGGGTCATATACGAATTTCTCCAACTCTGGGGTCTATAAAGCTTTGTTTTTGTTTAAAACTCTTCCATGATTTTTCGCAGAATATTTAAGTAACGTTTACATGAATGAACTTTTTTTTCGATTATAGTCGTTTTAACATCTTTATGTCATTCGCGACTTATATCAACGATGCAGTTGGCGGAAAGTCTTTGAAAAACTTATCCGGTACAACTGTGATCGATGTTTACTCTCGGACTCGAACTCACGGACATCTGCTCAGGAAGCAACTGGCTTGCCAACTGAGCTATATCTGAGCTGAGCTAGCCCGTGAGTGGATTTGAATTTCAAGGTTTGTATGGGAAAATCAACATCATTTTTGATTCTTCTGTGGAACCGAGCCTTGTAATGGTTTCTGTACCAATTTATAAAGACCTTTCGAAAAAAATTATAAATATGTGTAGTGTATTTTCATTCGATGCTTTTTAATGTTCACAGGAGCCTGTTTTGTAAATAGTATAGACCACGACAATAGCCTCAATGCATAAAATAGTAGATTTGAAGAAATGTAAAATGATTTAATGATGTAATCATTATGCTTCAAATCGAATTTCTATTTTTGATAACCCTAGAAAGAGAAGAAACGCTGCACTCGGTCTTACTTAATGCAAACTCCAGCCTACGTCTAGCCCAGCAGAAAGTCGTTTATGATGATGTCCAATGCATAATGGAATAACAAAAAGAACAAATCAGACATTTTAAAAAGAATTTTTCAAAGTTAATTCAACCGACGATTATTACCGTGATTTTTTATCAGATACGAAAAACAATAATTTCAGAAAATAATTCCGATATCAAGAATTTTATAACTTTAGTCCTTTTGGATCTGGAAAAGCTATCCCATATGCTTGGCAACACCCCAGTTATGAATAGGAATAATGTACGACGTAGCCATATGTTTTCCTCAGCTCACTTACTTTCAGCAGCATCCTTTTGCTCGCTGTTGCTCCGGAACTCTGGCCGGGGGTGGTGTATTTTTTATTATTCTCATTTTTATCTGCTGACATCCATTACACATACATATGCTTTCTCTGGCGCCTGCTTCTTGCCTTTGTTTGCCTTCGGGGGAGTTAAAAATGGGGGTGGTGCAGACTGCTGTGTGTCCTCTTCATCCGTTAGTTGTAAGGGTTTGTTTTTTTTTTTGCTCCTTTCTCATTGTTCCGAAATGGTCCACAAATCAAGCTGCATGATAGAATCTTGCACTCCTTTCAACAGGTGCGATTTACTGGGGCCAGGGATCTTTGGTCTTTGAAAATGCATCCGAAAGTGATTTAGGAGAATGTGGTTTATATTCTGTAATGGAAACAGAAAGGATTTTGCTTTGGGTCTTGATGAATTAACTTCTTAGATAGAAAGGCTCAAAGATAGGTTTCAAAAGTGAAAAGAAATGCATTGGATGATTGTTTTCCGTTACAGAATATTCAAATTGTGTTATTTCCATGTTGTTATACTAAGATCCTTACCACATTAATCAGCATTTCAGCAGTATTTCTTCTAAACCTTATTATTTGACTAACTTTAATTTGAAATACAAGCATGAAACACAAAAAATATCCACCTGTGATTAATGTTTATTAAGCACTCAACACTTTCATCACACTCCTGAAAGTAGAGTGACAAATCGTATTGCATGTTGAAAACGCACTCTCTCAACAATATTGTGAAAAATTCATCAATGAATGTGCGCTACCTATTAGAATTTTTATTTTTCCCTCTTCCCTCCTCCCTCCGGCTAGGAATTAGAACAGTTGTCAGAGATGCAATTTGAAGCTTTTCCATGAATATTTCATCGGTAACATGGGATGATTTACAATTGTAGTGTTCTCGGAAACCGCTCTTTTATCCGAAACAACAGAAACCAATATATGTAGGTAGGCAACTATAAACAACAAACACAAAAAATGACACATTAGAGAGGGGTGAAAAATAGCGTGTGTGCCGAAGGCTCGTCATATAATTTCCATGCCAATCAACCGAGCAGACACTTTTTGCTTCCTACTACAATATTTGCTGCCATCGAGCTGAAAGAGCAAACAAAAAATACTAGCACCCATGATAACTTGGCGATAGGATTGATGACCCACGGTGAGGGTAGGATGATGGAGGAACATTGCGAATCATGCTTGGTAATTTTGGAAACAATACGATACAACTAGGGATAGCTACCTACTTGGGAAAATCCCAAATGGAAATGCACTGCACATATTCGAACCAATTGCACTGTAAGAGTGAGTGTTTTTGTTTGCGTATGGTATATATTTATTTCATTTCGCACATTTGATGGAAATCACTTGGTAGCCGTAAATCTCTAGGGATGTTCATTATTTGAAAATGTAGCCCCACTGGCAAAATGGATTTCTATAGAGTTTCTTAACACCTTCAAGTGATCGTAGCTTCGTGTTTCGATTAAAATAATGAAATTTGCAGTATTCTTCACTGCATTCTTGATTTTTTTTTTCGAATAATCACTGAATTTGGCCTAGATTTTTTTGAATTTTGATTTAAAAAATTGTGGTCCTTATTTGCTCAGCCTTCATAAATGATAGGTTTTTGTGCCTAGTGCTTTTCCCATCACATCCATTAGACCTCTGGATTAAGAAATAAACAATAAACAAAACAATAAATGCCGGATGAATTCCACAATAATCTCTCTAGGGAGCAAAATTTCGTTAGGACTAAAGTATCAATCTTCAAAAAAGATAAAGCGCATTCTATAACATCACCAGACCTCTAATAAAGCAAAAATCTGTCTAAAGGGTGATTTGGTCAAAATTTGGTCAAGGGAGAACGCGTGTAAATCGGTGAATTCGTTTATTGAAAAAAGAAATAAAATTTCTTTTTCAAGTTTAAATAGTATAAAATTCAGGAAAAATATTCAGTTAGGCTTCCGCTTTGGCTGGTAAACGGTGGATAATGTGCAACACGAGACCCCATAGTGGTCATATCACCTCTTATTCACAACTCCTATCTCTACCTCCCCGCGGTGCCGGCTGGGGTGCGAGTAACCTAAGCGGAGATCGGGTACCCAACCCCGGTGGATGCTTTGGTCGCATGCAGACTGAGAAGGTGGCCGCACGCGTCTGTTCCCCAGGTCAGGGGCGGCGTGCAACAACAACCGAGCGTCTGTTCTCCAGGTCAGGGGCGGCTCAAACAGCGTCTGTCTTGCAGCAAGCGGCTGAATTTATGAAATGCGGCTCCCGCCAGCTAAGTCCAAGATGGCAGCCCCATCGCGGGATAGGGACTTTAGGCTAACAACCTACTGCTCCCGATTTGAAATTGTTACGGAATCCGAAAGAAATGACCGACCTGGAACTTTGGCGACGACTTTTAGCATGAAAACACGGACACGAATTGGAACTTGGAATGTTTTAACCCTTGCCCAACAAGGCAAACTGGAACAACTTGCTAGAGAGGCTAGCCGCTTCAAGCTTGAAATTCTGGGACTGAGCGAAGTCCGTTGGCCTAATACTGGAGAACATAAGACACAATCCGGGCAAGTCCTGCTTTACTCTGGCATACGAGGAGAACATGCTACTCGGGAACGAGAAGTTGGTTTCCTGTTAAGCCCGCAGGCCTACGCGGCCCTCATTAGATGGGAACCGATAAACGAAAGAATAATCGTAGCCAGATTTAGAACACGGGTTAGAAACCTTACAATGGTCCAGTGTTATGCGCCAACTGACGTTGCCGACTTGCAGGAGAAAGAGCAGTTTTACAGTCAACTGAACAGCGTGGTAGAGAAAATTCCGAAGGGTGACATTCAAATCCATTTGGGCGACTTCAACGCAAAGATTGGCTCCGACAATCAAGACCTTGAGCGTATCATGGGGCGCCATGGCCTAGGACAGATGAGCGAAAACGGAGAGCTGTTTGTAGAATTTTGTGGCAACAACAACATGGTGATCGGTGGATCGCTCTTCCCCCATCGACCAGCACATAAGGTCACTTGGGTATCCCGAGATGGCCGAACAGAAAATCAAATTGACCACATCTGCATCAGCCGAAAATGGAGAAGGAGCCTTCTTGATGTCCGCAACAAACGAAGCGCAGACATTGCATCTGACCATCACCTCGTTCTTGGCGAGATACGACTGAGAGTTGCGCGTGTCCAACGGCGCGAGGAGAAAGTCGGGTGTCGATACGACGTCCGCCGGTTGGATAATCCAGAGGTGAAAAGGGCATACGTTGAACAGCTAGAATCCCGAGCCTCGGAGCTGCCGACAGACGGAACAGTCGAAGAACAGTGGTGTGGAGTCAAGAATGCCTTTATCACGACGAGCCATGGTACTCTCGGTAAAGTTTGTGGAAGAAGGAGTGAATGGATGTCGGATGAAACTTGGAGGATGGTCGATGATCGGAGAAAGGCAAAAGTCGGAATTGAGCAGGCATGTACCGGGTCAGCCAAAGCAGCCGCCCGCTTACGATATGCGGAGCTGGAAAAGGCAGTTAAACGAGCTTGTAGACGAGACAAGAGAGCCTGGACAAACTCCCTAGCCGAAGAGGGAGAAAGAGCCGCCGCCAATGGAGATATCCGATTACTTTATGACATTTCTCGCCGCCTCAGTGGTGCAAGGACTAATGCAGGAATGCCGCTAAAAGACCGAGCAGGTCAGTTATTGACCGATCGAACAGATCAGCTCAAACGATGGACTGAGCACTTCGAACAACTCTTCCGAGTCACAAATAGCGATGGCCAACAAAACCCGCAGCTCGAAGCGCCAACAGTAAGTCGCATTAATGGCGTCAACTCGGAAGCGCCCTCGCTGGCTGAAATAGAAGCGGCAATCAAAAACATGAAATCCAACAAAGCACCTGGGATCGATTGCATCCCTGCTGAAATGCTGAAAGCCGACCCTGCCCTGTCAGCACAAATGTTGCACCATCTTTTCGCTGACATCTGGGATACTGCAACATTCCCGGCCGACTGGATGCAGGGTATCCTCGTAAAGGTCCCGAAGAAAGGAGACCTGACAGAGTGTGGTAACTGGCGAGGCATAACGTTGATCTGTACAACCCTCAAAGTACTCTGCAAAGTGATTCTGAACAGGATCCAGGAGAAAATCGACGCTGCACTCCGACGGCAACAAGCTGGATTCCGATCCGGACGATCATGTGTGGACCATATCACAACGCTACGAATCATACTGGAACAAATCAACGAATTCCAGGACTCTCTTCTGCTGGTGTTCGTTGATTTCGAAAAAGCATTCGACCGACTTAACCATGAAAACATCTGGGCGGCTCTAAGGCGACGAGGGGTCCCAGAGAAACTAGTCCATCTCATCGAGGCACAATACGAGGCATTTTCGTGCAAGGTCTTGCACGATGGTGTCTTGTCCGAACCAATCCCGGTAACTGCTGGAGTGAGACAAGGATGAATTTTGTCACCGCTGCTTTTTCTCATCGTAATGGATGAGATCTTGACTGGATCGATTGACCGTAGACCAAACCGAGGATTGCCGTGGAATCCTTCAACCATGGAGCAACTGAACGACCTTGACCTGGCAGACGATATTGTTTTGCTCGCCCAAACACAACAAGACATGCAGAGCAAACTCGACGACCTCACCGAAAGCTCCAAGGCAGCAGGTCTCAAAACCAATGTCGGAAAGACCAATTCGTTGGAAATCAATAAAGAAAATCGTTCCAATTTCGTGGTAGCTGGACAACAGGTTGAGACAGTGGAGTACTTCCAGTATCTTGGTAGCCAGATTACGCCTGATGGTGGTACCAAGAAAGACATCGAAACCCGGATCAGAAAGGCCCGATTTGCATTTACGAGTCTCCGAAACATCTGGCGGTCACGCCAGATCGCTCTACGAACTAAGATCCGAATCTTCAACTCAAACGTCAAATCCGTATTGCTGTACGGGTGTGAAGCTTGGTGCACATATGCGGTGACGACGCGAAAACTGCAAGTTTTTGTGAATCGCTGCCTGCGGAACATCATCCGCGCTTGGTGGCCTGGCAACTGGATCTCAAACGTTGAATTTCATCGCCGGTGTCATCAAAAGGCGCTAGAAATCGAGATTCGGGAACGTAAGTGGAGATGGATTGGGCACACGCTGCGAAGAGATGAAAACGAGATTCGCAGAGAGGCGCTTGACTGGAATCCAGATGGGCATCGAAGAAGAGGCAGGCCCAAAAACTCGTGGCGGCGAAGGCTAGTCGCTGAAATCCGTACAGTTGACGAGAACCTTGGCTGGCAGCAAGTGAAGACGCTGGCTCTGGATCGCCAGCAGTGGAGATCTTTTATCTCAGCCCTATGCGCCGGTCAATCGGCGCTGGATCCTTAGGTAGGTAGGTAAATTCAGAAGATTCTTCCTTGTATTTTGTTCAAAGCGTATCACCCTCAAAACACATTCATTAGATATGTTTTCTTGTCAGCCTTGTCTTTACCTTATACCCCGTATTATGGATTTTTCACAAGATTTTCAGTTATTCATAGCTTTGAAAAGAAAAGCGAAAGCTGCCATCTTGGATTAATGATGGCTTCAGATAGCGACATTCGACTTCTTCTAGTATTTTAATGTTCAGTGGAAGTCGCCATCTTGGATTCCAAGATGGCGTTTGACGGCATTATTTGACTTCTATTCGTTTTGCCCTTTCACCCAATACCCATATTGTGGGAGTTTCATGCGATTTTCAGTGGTTAACAGCATTTTGAGTTCAGTAGAAGCCACCATCTTGTATTTCAAGATGGCGTCTAATAGCGAAATTTGACTTTTAGTTTAGCCCTTTAGCCAATATCCATATTCTGCGAGTTTCATGCGATTTTATGATATTTTCAACATTTAAAAGTTCAACGGAAACCGCCATCTTTGATTTTAAGATGGCGTCCGATAACGAAATTCAACTTCTACTGGTTGATCTCTTTCAACTAATATCCATATTGTAAGGGTTTTAGGCGATTTTTAGTCATTTAATGTATTTTCAAGTTGAGTGGTAGCCGCCACATTGAAATTTAAGATGGCGACGGACAACAAAATTCGACTTCTACTCGCTTATCACTTTCGCCGAATAACCATATTGTGAAGGTTTCATGATATTTTCAGTAATTTGCAGCTTTGAAAATAAAAGCGGAAGCCGCCATCTTGGATTAACGATGGCGTCAAGCAACAAAATTTTTCCACTTCCACTAATTTGAAATTTTCAAAGATTTTTATATAAGGTACACCGGAGTAAGTGGGGACGGTTTGTTGTATTGTTCAACTTTAAAAAATCATTAAAAATCAGTAGTGGATCAATTTTGATAAAATTGGATTAAATGTGATGCAGAACATGTTGTTTACAAATGCTGAAGAGATGAGCTTCATAGACGAAAAGCGAAAAAAGTTATCACGTGAATTGTTATGGACTGCTGGTGTCTTCACTTACCTCGCCTTATGGGGTAAGTGGGGATGGTAGATTTTCCCTTTGAGTTCTCAGAAAATCGTAGTTAAAAATAGAAAATTAACGAAAAGTCACCGTAAACATCCGTTATTGTTAGAACCGTATCTCTATTACAGTTATTGGATAGATTACAAGTTAATTTAACATTCTGCATTAAAAGTTTTAAAAAATAGTTTACAGAATTGTTCTAATAGCCACCGTCCCCACTTACCCCGGTGAACCTTTTTTTTAATTTTTACTCAAAACCAACACACATAACTTATCAAAAATGTGTAATAATTAGAATTCCAATTCAAATATGTGCTACCTAATCTGAACGTGTCCTGTTTAGACATCTTGATTGAAAATTGTCACTAAGTTTTATGGCGGTTCAATAATCAAGCACTGAGTGCTATTATAGAACATGCGTTTGTGTTTTATGATAGTTTAAAAAAAATTAAACAACTAAAACAGTATGTTTAATAAAAGTTTAAATAGCATTTTCAAAACTATCTGTAAACACATGGTCGAAACAAGAATATAACCATTTTGCATAACCATAATCAAACCGTCATCAAACGAGCTGCACAAAAAATGCCATAATTAAACCCTCATAAAACTACTTAATGCTAGTTGGCTGAATCTGTGTTACTCGGGTGGCAAAATGGATTTTTAGAGAGTTTCTTAACGCCCTTAAGTGATCGTAGCTTCGTGTTCCGATATAAAAAATGAAATTTGCAGTATTATTCTTCACTGCATTCTTGATTTTTTATTCGAATAATCACTGAATTTTGCCTAGATTTTTCTGGATTTTGTTTAAAAAAATTTAAATCATTTGCTCAGACTTTACCAAGTTTGGGAAAAATGGCCCTGATATGCAAAGCCTTCATAAATGCCGGAAAAATACCGCAATAATCTCTCTAGGGAAACTATTCGAGATATTATTTCAAGGCGCCCTTAGCTGTTGTACCTACTACGTTTTTATTCAGATTTTCGTGTTTCTATTTCCTTTCCTATGATTAAACTTGTGTTAATTGTTTTACTCAAGGTCCGCCCTTAGGCAACCCCGATTTGAACGATTTGAAAACATTTAAGAACTATGTTGAAGACTGCAAAACGGTTTGACTTATTCTTTAACAAATATCAATAACTTGATGCTAATATTCTTTTTTTAAATTTCACCCAAGTTATTATTCTGCTGAAATGAGAAAAAAAATGCCGAATGAGAACAAATTTTTATTTTCATAGATTTCCGTCTCACAACATAACCCGATGATCATAATTCTTAAAACTTGGTCCATGGCAACCATTCTGCAACTGTCCACATTCGCCAGATCACGCTTCACTTGGTCTAATTAGCTCGCTCGTCTCGTTCCTACCGGATTCGTAGCGAACACCTGTTTTACAGGAAAGTCGTCCGGCATTATAGCAACACGTCCTGTTCAGCATATTCGGCCAGCCTTCACTATCTTCTGGATACTGGATTCGCCGTAGAGTCGCGCGAGCTCGTGATTCCTCCTTCGTCTCCACACTCCGTTTTCCTGCACGCCGCCAAATATGGTTCTTAACACTCGTCGCTCGAATACTCCGAATGTGCACAGGTTCTCCTCGAGCAATATCCACGTCTCGTGCCCGTAGAGAACATTGGATGTCGTCGTCGTTTATAGGTTACACTTCGTGCGAAGACTAAGTCTTCTTAACCGCAGTTGCTTGTGGAGTCCATATTTAGTCTTTCGCTTATCATTCGCTGCCGAATCTCACGGCTGGTGTCATTGTCTGCGGTTACCAGTGAGCCGAGATAGTCAAAGTCTTCAACTATCTCCAACTCGCCGTCGCCGTCGATCGTGACGTTTTATTATTGGACAAGCGGGGATTTTACATGAATGCCAAAGAATATGAAAAAAATTAAAGTCATAAAGTCATTGAAATTAATCCTCTTATTAATTTGGAACTTTTTTTTAATCGATTTTGTCAGCGTCCACCCGTTTCGAAAGTGGGAGAGGTAATTCTGTAAATCAGCCAGCAGTGTTTAAACATGCATATGAACCGATTTCTGAAGGTTCTGTTATATTTTAGTTCTGTTATATTTTATAGTTCTGTTATATTTTAGGTGGGTATGTTCCAACCCATTTCAAAACAAGTGGGGACATCCCTGTGTTGCTGACCGTTTTGATTTAAACCACCTCCTGCGTAGCCGGGCTGTTCTTCCAACCTCCTGACGAAAAAGCATACAGCAGATTTGCTGACAATCGAACCAGCATTTTCGTCCAACCAAAGAAGAGCAGACTGAGCAGTGGTATTTCCCATGAATTAAATCATTTTTTATTCAACAACGTTTTCATTTGGAATTTTTCATCACATCAGCGAAGCTGGTGGGCTGGTTGCCCGGAGGGTTGATGCCTCTTAAATGCAGGATGAAAGCAAGAAAAATCACCAGAGCGATGCGATCAATGTGCGTCTGAAAAACTCGATTGTTATTGTTTTGTTATGCTGTACGGGAGTAATTTGGAAAAATACCGTACACAGAGTGATGAATTATTTAAGTTAAGCTCTGAGCGTTGAAGATAACGTTTTATTTTCTCGGATTATTTTCAAATGAAACAGCCCAATGAAACAATGTAAGTTGGAAAGATTGAATTAAATTTCCTGTTAAAGGATTTTGTTTCATTTCTGGAATGCATCTGTTGGTTAGTAAAAGTCCAACAGCTTCTTTTAAAATTCAGGAAACTTCCTCTACGACACATTCAACTTTTTTCGACTGCTTCATGTTGTCTTTAGATAATCAGGCAGAAAGCAATATGTTCGGATCCTTTTGACAGACTCTGTTAAGCTGATATGATAATCTTTATATGAGTTTTTCTTCCTTCCTGTGTGAGGAATGTATTGGGGGCCAATATCATAACAGAGGAGAAATTCCCAAAGCAGTTGCTATGTTGTACCGTTTATTGCACGCACATATTTTTGTATCTCTTTTGAGCTGCTGTTTATCGAAATTTTTCGTGAGAATGCAAACTAAGGAGTGTATCGCAAAAAATACAACACTTTGTTTTGTTACTAGCTTCTGCGTGCATGAATGAAAATTGACTTTTCAGTGAAGCTACCTACTAGTGTAATGTTTACATGTACAAATTGAGACGTTCTTGTAAGGATTAGATGAAGAATATACAGAAAATAAATCATATTTAATCAAAAACCAAATAAAATTATAGTTGCATTCAGCAACACTGAAGATAACAAAAATAAATTTCCATGGCAAAGTTTGTTATTTTGCCGACACTAGGCAAACACAAAACAAAGTCAGTCATTTTGATCTATTCTTGTGAGCAACAGACGTGTTTAAGTGAATCTCTTAATTGAGATTCGTAAAATCACGACAATGGCGTGGTTGGTAGAATAAGAACAAAAAGCACAGATATTTAAGGCTGCTGTTGCTGATTGTTTTGATTCGGCCACCTTGTGGAAAAACACGGAATGGATTTTGAAGCACAGATTTTCAGGCAGCTTTGGCTGATTGTTTACTTTAATTTGGCCGTTCGGTGGAAAAAGATGGAATTGGCTTTGGAACCGCAGATATTTAAGGCTGCTGTTTTTTATTGTCTTCTTCGATTTGGCCTACCGGTGAAAATAAAAAGTATGAAGATTTTTTCCAAGTCAAGTTTTCGAAGTAGTAAAGTAGTTAGAAATTTTTCTCGCCTCCGGGGGAAATTTATCTTCAATCACTCTAGACTAGAGATATTTTTTTTAACGACATTAAATACCCATATGCAGTTCACGAATTGAAATTAATTTTTAATTGTAAATTTAAATTTAAAAATTCACACCTTTTGCCTTTTGCATTTAAACTAATAACTTGACATTTAAATAACCCTACCTCGGCTTTAGAATAGGTTTTTATTCAGAAGTGTAACCAAACAAATTAAGAAACCATCCATTTTAAAATCGAAATTAATCCATCGAATACTTATTTTATACATCAAAATCTAAAACCTAGTATCCAGAAGTAACATTTAAAGTTTGAAAGCAGGCTTCTAGACTAAGTTAAGGTTTCATAAAAAGCTTAAAATGTTTTAAAAAACCATCGGTTTTACTTGGGATCCTCTAATTTATTAGTAACAATTTTGATTGACAAAAAATGTGCTGATATGAAATATCCCTCATCAAACCAATTTCAGTCTCAATTTTATTTTGTGCTTCTTGTTCTTCTAAATGCTCAACATAACATTCAAATACGTATCGATAAATGACAAAAGTCCACAAAATTAACATCCTTCGAAGTGTGAAGAATTTTCTTTCAGCTTTTGTTTTTTAAATAATTTTTGCAAATATTTTATAATCATTTAAAAAATTTCTGCATTTTTTTTGACAAAACTTTAAAACAACAAAAAAAACTATTATCATCTTTCCTCTATATTTCAAGTAATTTTGAGTTCCAAAAAAAGTTATAGAGATATTCAATTTTTGTACTTTTTTTCCAATTTTTTATGAAGTTTTAAACCAAAATGAAGTTTAGATATTTTTGAAGCAAAAATCCAATCGTTTTGCAAATTTGAAAAATTGTTTTAAATAAATTCATTTTTTTACTTCATCAGTAATATCAGAAATACTTGTAATGATATCTTTCCAAATTTTTATAAACTGTAGAATTTAACTTTCAGAGGTGGCCTATAGCTGAAAACATCTAAAATAAAGACAACAAAAAAAAAGTACTTTTTTAGATCATGCATCATCATCTTTGGAATATTATTCCTTAATTATAATAAACAAATTTGGAATCAGATTTCTTCTGTAACCGTACATTTGTTACTTCATCAGATATCAATGATTAATTTCACTTAAAACTGATACATTTTAAAGATTAAAAACTCCATATCAGCAAAACGCAAGGTAATAGACAAAATTTGACCAAAGATTCGAGTTCAGGACGCCTAAATCTACCAAATCAATCATTTAATCATAGGCACTAAAATGCTGTTCCTTAAAATTATCAATTTAATTTTTTTTAAATAATAAGACGAGTTTATTGAAAAAAATCCTTCAAAAATATTTAAAAACTTATCATTCATCGACATATTTCGTTTTAATTTTCAAATAAATTTACCGAATTTTAAAGTACAACTATTTAAATGATATGAAATATTTTTTTAAGTTTGTCTTTGTTTTCAGAATTTTTGTGTTTTGAAAACAATCTTTTGCCTATGAAATTAAATTTTTCATATGAAAAACAGAGTTCTTCTGTCATTTTCAGAACCCAATATTCCAATTGATTATGACAATGTATTCAGGTCTTGTAATTTCAAACTTTAAAACCTTCGATTGAAAATTTATGAACGTTTCTTTAATTTTCATTATATTCAGTCATGTGTTTTAATTGATTATGATTTTAAATTTATCTTATCTATAATTCATAGTAGCAACTTTAAAGTTAAATTTTAATGCGCAATGTTGACTTTATTTGTTTTGTCTTTGTGCTTTCAATATTCACAATTAAACTTGTAATTCATCTTTTTGATTTTTATTTTATCTGATCATTTCCCGATCTATAATTTGTCAGTATAATCAAACATGTTGTATTATAAATATAAAGTTATTATTTTGAATTCCAGAACTTTTTAAGCGTTTTATTTTAATAATTGAACAAATTTTAATATTAAAAGGGTTTTATCTTTGACTTTGATCATTGGCAGTCTTTAAATAAAATTAAATATTTTCTTCTCTTTATCATATAAAATTAAATTTTCAACTATAGAATAAATTTCCCTAAGCTTTCTCTTATTCCCCTGGTGTTTCGGAAATATTGATTTGAAATTTGAAAACTAGACTCCTTAGAATTTATTTTTAAGCAAATTTCTAGGTCAGAACAAGGAGCATCATTTTGAATGAATAATAAAAAAGCATTGATTTGTAACATTAATTCTGATTCATTTTCAAAATGGTGATAAATTTTATCTGTAAAATTTATTATTTTTTTCAGTTTGTTTTTATTTTTGGCAAAATTTAAATTTCGAACACCCACCTCCCCCCCCCCCCCTCCCACGGACGGGTCTTTCGCATGGGCCTGAGACAGAGTGACAAGAAAATCACAGTTTGAGAAAGTTGTTGCTAAGAATGTTTTTTTCCGGCTCAAGCAGAGCAACAGGAAAAACACAAATTGGGAAGGCTTTTGTGTAGAATAGTTTCGGATGGGATGAAGAATATGCAGAAAATAAAAATTAAGATTTTAAAAGCTTTAGCAGAGAATAAAATGTAGAATTGAGATGAGGGATATTTGGGATATATGTAACATTTTGTATTTTAGAAAAACAAAATTCTGTAATTTTAAGATTCTATTAAGAACAGAATTGAGAAAAAAATGTAAAGATGAGATGAAGGATAAGCAGAAATTAAATAAAATTTGTAGGATGGAGAATAAAGATGTGGAATATGAAATAAAAATCATCGATTTTTGTTAAATAAAATTTTGTTCGAAAGGAAAAAAAAACAAAAGTCGACGCATAAAAAGTTTTAATTAAGAATGGAGGTGAGAAGAAATGTAAGGAAGAGATGAAGGATATGCAGAAAATAAATCAAATTTAATTAAAAATAAAATAAAATAATAGTTGTATGATCTATTCTTGTGAGCGACAGACGTGTATAAGTTAATCTCTGAATTGAGATTCGTAAAATTCCGACAGTTCTGTGAAGTGGTTCTTGAGATATCGTCCAATACGGAAGGTCGATGAATAATTTTTTTTTGGCAGTATCACAAAAAATTCAGGAAAGTCCCAGTGGGAGAGTCAAAAACAGCTGGAAATTAATTATTCGAATAAAAATTAATATTATAAAAGATAAAAAATTTCCATTGGGGAAGTGACGGAAAAAAATTTCTGACTAGTCTATCAAGCCTGATCAGGCCTGACTTCATTTTTGCAAGGTAAAAAAGCTACCCGCCGTTAAAAAAAAAACAAAATACGGTAGTCAAATCGTGCGCAAAATATTGAAACTGCTACACAACGGGAAAAACGTGTATAAACCGCGAAGAAATTCAATATCTTCCCTCCTGCAAAAAACAAATCCTTAAAAAAGTACTTTCCTACAGTAAAAATTTACAAATAATTGATTGGACGTAGTTTAAGAGGCAGGCCGCACAAGCTTACGAACGGAGTAATAGTGCCTTTTTAACCCCTAATTTCCTTAGATTTTGTGAACAATCCAGAAAAAATGTATTAAGACTTAAAAACTTTGAACAAAACAAGACCTGCTCTGTGCAATTTTTTCTGAGAAATCGAATACAGGCTGTTTGAGCCACCGCACGCTGCGGAAAATGGAGTTCTGGCTGTTTTTTCCCCTCAATTCTCCTATATTTAAACATTATTTAAAAAAAAAGTATTTTCGGCCTTCAAAATTTTGTACCAAATGGGACGTATCATATGTGATTTTTTTTTCTGAGGAATTCAATGAAGTCTGTTTGAGCCACTGCAAGTTACGGAAAATTGAGTTATGGTCATTTTATCCTCAATTCCCCTATATTTTTCAAATAGTTAAGAAAGTACATGTTCAGACTTGAATTTCTTTAACCATGCAGGAAAGCTGTATGAGACACCGCACGCTTCGGAAAATGGAATTATGGCTGTTTTTACCCTCAATTCATCTACATGTTTCAATTAATTCAGAAAAAAACATGTTCGGACTTGAAAATTTCGAACCAATTGGGACGTATCTTATGTGATTTTTTACAAGGAACCCTACGAAGCCTATTTGAGCCACTCGATTGCAAACTGGAGCTATCACTGTTTTACCCTCAATTGTCTGAATTTATTAAAACATGTTGGGAAATTGAGGGTAAAACAGCCATAACTCCCGTTTCCGTGCGGTGGCTCAAATATGCGAAAATGCTTTTTTTCATAAATAATTGAAAAATGTAGGGGAATTGAGAATAAAAACAGCTATAAATCCATTTTCCGAAACGTGCGGTGGCTTAAATAGCCTCTATTGGATATTTCGGAAAAAATTGCATTAGATAAGTATCATTTGGTTCAAAATTTTGTAGTCCCAAAATGCTATTTCTGAACTATTTTAAAAATGTAAGGGAATTGAAGGTAAAACAGCCATAACTCCTGTTTCAAATGCGTGTAGTGGCTCAAATAGGCTTTGTTGGATTCCTCAAAAAAAATCACACAAGATACGTTCTATGTGGTCCCAAATTTTAAGTCCGAACATGCTTTTTTCTGAAATAATTGAAAAATGTAGGGGAAATGAGGGTCAAAACAGCCATAACTCCATTTTGCGAAGCATGCGGTATCTCAAACATCCTTCATTAAATTTCTCGGAAAAAAATCCCATATGATAAGTTCCATTTGGTTCAAAATTTTCAAGTCCGAATATGATTTCCTAACTATTTGAAAATGTAAGGGAATTGAGGGTAAAACAGCCAAAACTCCTGTTTCCAATGCGTGCAATAGCTTAAATAATCTTCATTTTATTCCTCGGAAAAAGTCACATATGATAAATCTTATTTGGATCCCAATTTTCATTGGATTTCTCGGAAAAAGTTGCATAAGATAAATTTCATTTGGTTAAAAAAAATCAAGTCCGAACATGCTTTTTTCTTAAATAACTGAATATGTAGGGGAAATAAGGGTAAAAACAGCCATAACTTCATTTTCAGAAGCGTGCGGTGGCTCAAACTCTCATCGGATTTCTCGGAAAAAATCACATAAGATAAGTCCCATTTGATTGAAATAAATTCCAGTCCGAACATGTGTTTTCTTAACTATTTGAAAAATATAGGGGAATTGAGGATAAAACGTCCATAACTCCATTTTCCGAAGCTTGCAGTGGCTAAAAAACAGCCTTCATTCAATTCCTTGGAAAAAATCACACATAATACGTCCCATTTGGTTAAAAATTTTGAAGATCGAACATGCTTTTTTCTTAAATAATGGAAAAATATAGGAGAATTGAGGATAAAAACAACCATATCCGAAATCAGATGCAAATCTCTTTTCATGAACGGCCCTGTTCAAGAACATTTATTATCTTTATGAGAACTACGATTTTTTATGATTATTATAACTGTAATAAAAGACTGAATCCGTTTCAAATTGAAAAATAATCCTTTTGGTTTTAGAACTCCATTGAATTTCATCATTTCGTTTCGGTTAACTTGCTCTTTTATTTCAAGAAATCCCAATATCCCAAAAACCCAAAATCCCAAACATCATTACCTTTTGGTGCTCCAGCTCCTCTTTTGGTTGAAGAAAAACCAAAATTCGGCGGTCGCATCATCGTTTTTCCAGGAATGAAGTTCTTCGTCTTTCCGTTACAATCATGATGATTGTGTGTGCACCACACAATGATGATGATGATGACGATACGGAAGTTAATCGGATTGGCCGGTGGTGTTGTTTTTTCGCCCTCCATTGAGGACATAGAGCGCAAAAGTAGCTTTTTGGCCGGATGGCCTACAAAAGCCGTCATACTTAATAGGTGAAGCTGCTCATTTCGCAGAATCTCGTTCAAATCTATGGTAAAATTGTTGTTCGCCACCACCATCGTCACAGAACATTTGAACGGGGGCTATTTCGAGTACCATGAATCGAACAACGTTTCGCGATATGGGCACCGGATTTGGGACCAGCTTTTCAAGGCTTTTCGCCAAATCCGGCAAATAAGTCCCGAAAGCATAGCCCCATATGTCATTGTTTTGGGGCCACGATTTATGGTCCGGCTCCAGATGAGCAAAGCTGAAATTGGATATGATTTACGTTTTTCCCCGTTGGCACTGGAAATTCGGTTAGTCCTTGGAGCTGCTGCCGTAAATCACGAGCATGGCAATGTTGACATTGTTAGGTGATGATCTAGTCTTGGGTTTCTGTCAGGGGATTGGGATAAGAGCTCGGACCGAGAGTTGGAGGTCGAAAAACACTTTTCAAATAAAACGAGTTAAATTTCGATATAACGAAATTCCTTAATAGCTCTCTCTCTCACTACTCATCCTACTAATCTAAAATTGGCTATAAATTTTCAGTTTTGTAATCTATCTAAATAAACATGTCTGTATCCCAGCAAACATGAAATCGCATCAGAAATGATATCCTAAGCCATTAACAATGGTATTGCACATCGCTATTCCAACTGCATAATGAAAAGGTTGTATAAAATGTCAGTTTAAATCGGATATGATCCCATGTTTGTAAGTTTTGAAATGAATTTGCTCCCGCGCGGGCTTCAAGTTAGAAAATTTTCCTAATGTTCTTACTGCAATCACCAGTGCATCTGAATGGCTAAAAATCTTATGTGAATTGAGTAATTTAAACCAATGCGAGAGAACTGGAAAATATTGTCGCTGGCAACGATTTTAAGGCCATGGAGAGAAAAATCTTGCGCTCTCTTTCATTCTTCCGATAGGTACCCATAAGGTATCGGAAAGGGCCCAATTGGTGTAAATTTCGTCTTTTTAGGTAGAAATGAAATTTATGTTTGTATATTATCTTCACTTTTGTAGGTATAGGTTCTATATTTTATCACTTTTATACGATCATTCCATAATGTACATATATGAAACGTGTATCAAAAACAGCATAAAAATATAGCTACAAAAATGTTTGCTTGGATGTTGGCAATGAACGCGGAAACCTTTCTGAACAGACTGGCGTTAAAATTGGCGTGAAGAAAATTTTGAGGCCGAAAATAATTCCTACGAAGTATAAAGCCAAGAAAGAGAGGCCAAACTTCGGTTATTCGTGGAAAAGATTCAACAAATTAAGCATGTACATTAGAGTGTCCCATAATTCCATAATGTCTGGATCTGCGCGCACTTTTGTATAGATCCAACTAAATAAACATGTTCCGCAAACGCGATCTTCGGAAAAACGTCCACTTTTTAAATATATGAATTTTTAAAAAATTTGGGTCCTGAAACATTTTTTTATTCAACTGACCAAAACGTGTACCTAGCGTAAACTAGTTTTAATATCAATGCCATCAAAAGATGCTAATTTTTGTGTACTTAAACTTTGCTGAACATAGTTTATTTTTTGTATCATCGTGTGAAGAGCTATTTACGATTCAATTATTAATGAAAATCACAATCTAGTATATTTTAAATTTAATTTATCGAATTAAATCACTTGCAAAAAAGACTAAGATGATTTCGGGTAAACCATATATTTTTTTAATTTACTGCTTCCGACATACACATTTGTCATTCACGTTCACTTATTTTAACCCTATTCTATTTTATTTCCTCTTACTATTAATGTTCAAAGTATTAATCCAACGCGGCTGCTAATTATGATGCTATTTCCAGTAGTTCAGAGTTCAGGCATTCTCTTTTAATATTCCACCTCAAAACTGCGACTCGATTAAACTTGGGACAAAAAAAAGTTATTGCGGTTCAAAGATTGTATCTTGGTCGCAAATTTTCATATAAAACGCAATGAGTAAAATGTACTGTACATATAATTGTTCATCAGGTAATGTCGTGAGACGGAACATCATGTAAATAATAACATTGCTAAGCTCCAATGCTTCAATAATTTCCTGATAAAAAGGTCTCAAAAATGTGCTTTTATTTAAAAATTAGAAAATTGCGCCTTTAAGTATGCAATGTCTTCAAGTTAGTAGACAAACTTTTAAAATTCTATTTGTCTGTCACTTATAAACTGTGAAATTAAATAACTAAACTTAAACTAATGTGGTCAAAAGAAGTAAATGAAACTCCTAGCTTAAGATTTTGTAGGTTCAAAACCTACAAGCTAAGAGCTCCCTGAATAAAGGATCAAGTCTCCTGTCTCCTTTAACTTTCAAAATATCACAATTTTTTTAATCCCACGCAAACGCTTCTAGTACATTGACGGGTTCATGTTACGTTCTATCTTTTGGAGTATACAAACAACTGTCAGAAAAAGCGAAAACGGCGATCTGCGAAATTTTTCCAAAAAGATATGAGGGAAATAGGAAAATGGGATCAGGTATCTTTATTGTACCATACCTATATTATAAGCGTTTCAGGCGATTTTCTGTCATTTCAATGCTAAGCGGAAGCCACCATCTTGAATTTCAAAATTTCATTGAAATCTATTTTCCGGTGTCCTTACTTGGTTCTCGAACCTAGTATTTATTTCGAGTTTTCAATTAATTTTATAGTTTTAATAAAAATTATATTATCTTTCTGATCCAAGGTAAAAATTAGCAGTTGAGTTTTTAAAACCGTTCTGAACTCTAGGGTAATTAGAAATTTCACTGTGGTTATTAGTGAATTTCAAAATTCAACTTTTTAATTTAAGATTCATTCACTTAAATAATTCTTCTAAAATATTCCTTTTTCATCTGTACATTCATACGTCAGTAAAGATTACAGGGCAGCTATATTTCCCACATATAAATACTAAAATTTTAACAAGTTTTTCTTAATTTAAATCTTTCTGAATTGCCTGCAACTGTAGTGTTGCAAACTGCTGAATTTAAAAAGAACATTTTCCATCCGAATAATCATATATTTATTGTAAACAAATATTTCATTTTGCATGTAGGTAGGAGTCTAGGTCATTATTTCACCACTTTCTTTAAGTTTAAAATCTGATGGATGGAGATCAGTTTTAATTTCATCCAAAAGACGGTAAGTACGTGGAAGCTTCTTGATAGAAAAAAAGTTCGATCATTTCTGTGTGTGGCTTCCAATTATTTTTGTAGAGTGCATTTTTCTTTTCACCCTTTTCGAAAAAAAGAGGTGTTCAGTCCGACCAGTCGACTGAAGTTGGAGAGAGCGACGCTGAATACACGAGAGAACCGAACGGAATGAGCAACACGGCTGCTCTCGCTAGAAAGTTCTAGGAGGTTCCTTCTGACGCAAGCACGTGATTGTGCGCTTCTCGCTAGCCTATTTAAGGGCGCTTTCTTTGATGCGCCTGAAGTCAGTTTGCATTTAACCACCAACCGAGAAACATCTAAGAGAAAATTAAATAGTCAAGAGAGAATAAAAAGAAAGATGAAGTGCTAAAAAGTGTGTTTTCTGTGCTCGCTCCGGCATCTGCTCGTCCTAATTTCAGCCGCTGCAATTAATCGGCTCTTATCAGAGCCCTTCCGAAAGAGTTTGGATCTCGGTCAACTAGGCGACCGAGATCCCCCCGAGCCTTGGCCTCCAGGCAGCGTTCTGATAACCTGCCACCACTGGTGGGACAACCATGCGTGGTTGTCCCTTGAGGTCCAATCCCACGAGGGGGGCGGACAAATGTGCCACACCAGTGGTTGTTTAGCCAATGTTCCTATCCGCATATACAGTCCACACGCAACAAGAGGAATTGTTGAGCATACGAACTGATTCAAACTTGTACCTACTTTTTAATCATGAAATTTATTGATTTTCTTTTATTTGACTGAAAATATAACAATACTTTTTGAAATTTCCCTCTCAAAGAACATTTGACTTCACATGGAGATTTTGGATTATTTTCAATTTTCAACAATTTTCAACCAAATTTTCAATTTTCAATGAATTGTCATTATCAGATTAATTATTTTTATATTGTTTGACGGATGCATAAAAAAGGACTTTTTTTGGAATGGTGCTATAAAAAACAAATACAGATATATAAGTTCTGTAAATTTACTATGAAAGGCAGGTTAATTGCCGGAAGACCACTCACAGGGTCGCAGTTTTTTTTGCAAGTTAGTTCCAAAGTGAATTTACAGAACTCAAATATCTGAGTTGTCACCATCCGAAAAAATCAATTTTATTTTATGCATACGTTACCAGATTCAAAAAGATAGGAACCACAAATTAGAAACGTTTTGACTTTTGGGATTTGAAAATTTAGCCTGTGACTTAGAAAACATATATATTTCTTGAATAAGCGGTTGAATGAAACATGAATATATTACAGCCGCAATTTTCGCCTTATTGCCAAGGTTGCCGAAAAAAGTTCTGTGTTTTTTGACAAACAGAATTCTCGAATTCTGTGGTATGAACATAAAATTCTGTGACAGTTTTCTGTTATGCTTTTTCTATGAATTTCATTGGGAAATCATGTGAAACATCAACATTTTGGAACTTACTTACAGTTTTAAAAGAATAAAAATCAATTTGCATTGCCTTGTTTTTTAATATTCTCATGACCTAGAATCAGAATTTCCAGGGTGGCCTGCGAGTTTTCATTTTAAAATTCTTGGTTTTTTCCCGGTTTTCCCAGCTGGTATTTTATAATGTTTGCGGTTTGAAAATACACAAATAATAATGTTTGTTGGGCCTTTCTTTACCAAAACGAAAATATTAAACGTGAAAGTGCGAGAAGACTTAAAATTTATACAGATAACGGTATGATTACGGAATGATTTTATCTGAAAAAAGAGCACCTGAAGAAGTTTTGAAATTCATTCATTCTGGACCAATGTAGCATAATTCCATTATTAGAAAGATTAGATAGATGATCAGCAAAATGAAAGTTAAAAAAAAATTCCCTGATTTTTTGAAGAAACTCCCGATTTTTACGAATTTCTCCCATAGAATGAACCTCTCTCTCCGAGATGCCGAAAATAAGCTGGGTGTATCGTCTACAACCGTGCATCGAGCCAAAAAACGAGCCGGACTATCGACTTACAAGAAGGTAGTGACTCCAAATCGCGATGATAAACAAAATACAACGGCCAAAGCGCGATCCCGGAGGCTGTAAACGACGATGCTGACGAAGTTTGACTGCGTGGTAATGGACGACGAAACCTACGTCAAAGCCGACTACAAGCAGCTTCCGGGACAGGAGTTTTATACGGCAAAAGCAAGGGGAAAGGTAGCAGATATTTTCAAGCACATGAAACTGTCAAAGTTCGCGAAGAAATATCTGGTTTGGCAAGCCATGTGTACCTGTGGCTTGGAAAGCAGTATTTTCAGCTTCCGAGACTGTCAACCAAGAAATTTACGTGAAAGGGAGTTTGAATAAACGTCTGCTGCCTTTCCTGAAGAAACATGGTTGATCCGTACTGTTTTGGCCGGATTTGGCATCTTGCCATTACGGTGAAAAGGCCATGGAGTGGTACGCCGCCAACAACGTGTAGGTGGTTCTCAAGGACAAGAACCCCCCCCCCCCCCCAACACGCCAGAGCTCCGCCCAATTGAGAAATACTAGGCTATTGTCAAGCGGAACCTAAAGAAACCCAAAACAAACTGCTAAGGACGAGTAGCAGTTCAAGGCAAACTGGCTTTCTGCGGCGAAGAAGGTGGACAAGGTGCCTGTACAAAATCTGATGGCAGGGGTTAAGCGTAAGGCCCGGCAATTCGGATTTGGAAAAGGGGAAGACTAACTGAATATTAAAGACTTAAAAGCTAGATACAAACATTTTAAATCTAATTAATGCTATCCTGGGTTAATACAGTTATTTCTAACAAATATTAAGATTATTATCAAAATGTTTCCTAAAAACATTAAAATTATTCCATCTTTGCTCTCTTATATGTTTTTTAAATACATAAAGACTGGGATTTTCAAAATGGACAACATTGTATACAATAGCTTCTGATACCAGCCACAAGGCTGCCTTATTTTTACAATTATCATTGGATATTTTTATATACAGAAGTTCCTCAGGTGATTTAACTTTCGTCTTAAGCCTTTGGATCACTATTTTTTGTATCCACTTCCAAACAATGCCTGATTTAGTACAATACTTGATTCTATGAAAATTCGTGTCTGGTTGATTACATATGTCACATAGATTGCTGTTTACAATATTCGTGTAGGTATACATTTTGACTCTATTTGCAATCACATCATTGAAAATCATATATAGCATAGATCTTGTATGTAGCGTAAGAAAATTATGATTGATATTTTCCCAAATAAAATCCCACTCTAAAGTAGGATACTTTTCAAAGACATCGGGAACTGTATTAAATTCTTTCAAAAAAGAGATGTAGATGTTTCTATTGGATAGTTCAATATCTTGATCCCCTAACTGTTTAGCTGCTTCTATCCATTTTTTGGCATTTAGAGTAAGACCTTTAACATCATTTAGTTTGATCAAAAAGTGTTCAACTTTTTCTCCACTTTGAATTAAAAGATTCTTCACAAACAGTGATTTGCATTGAGTTTCAGGGTCTAGCAGTTTAAGTCCACCTTTCTCATATTCTAAATATAGTTGATTTCTTTTGATTTTGAAAAATTGGGAACGCCATATAAAATATCCTGCAGCTTTTTTAATTTCTGCTATGTGTGCATTCGATGGTGGAATGATTTGAGAAATGTACCATAATTTCGAGAGCATGTAGGTATTTAGCATTATTACTTTTCCTAGTAACGATAAGTGACGCGCAGCATGGATTGCACAGGTAGCTTTGAATCGGTTGATCAGCACTTGATAATTCTTATTCACCATTTTTTTCCAAGTTTTATTCACAATCAATCCAAGTATTTTTAGATCTTCTTTTTCCTTTACTTTTTGAGGTCCTAATTGGCAGTTGTTAAATCTTATGAACCCTGATTTTTTCAGATTAATTCGAATTCCAGCAGTTTTTGAAAAATCATCAAAGAATGACATTATTAAGTCGAACTCTTCATCGTTTCTGATTAGGAGCGTTAGGTCATCTGCGTAAGCAGAGATTTTAATAAACTTATTGTCAATATTTAGTCCCAACAGGCAGTTATACAACTGTCTTATCAGAGGTTCTAAATACAAAGAAAAAAGTTGCATGGATAAGGGACAACCTTGCCTGACAGATTTTTTTATCGGAAAAGAAGATGTAAGTGAACCATTGACTAACACTTGCGATGAAGCATTAGAATACAAGTTTTTCAGCAGCTGTATAAATCTTGGTGAAAATCTGAATTTTTGCATAACTTCCCATAGACAGAGGTGATTAACGGAGTCGAAAGCTTTTTCTAAATCAAAAGTGAGAATAGCAAATTTAACTCTCTTAGATTGTTGAGCTTTTGTTATCAAAGTTCTTATTTGATCGAGATTTGAGATACATGATTTTTGCGGAGCTCCAGCTGTTTGCCCTTCTCTAAGGAGTACATTCATACACTTTGCAAGACGGGAAGACATAATTTTGGCCAGAATTTTGTAATCAGTGTTCAAAAGACTTATAGGACGGTAATTATTGATATCTGATTTGTTTCCTGTTTTTGGCACTAGAGTGATAATACCCTTTGAAAAATTATCTTGCACTGGTAATTCACCGTTTATCAAACCGTTAAACAGTCGTAACATGTCAATTTTCAAAAGATCAAAATAATGTTCGTAAAATTCATATGTAATTCCATCAGGACCTGGGGCTTTTTTCTTGGTTGCCTGTTGAATAATCGTGCGTAGCTCTTCTTCTTCTATTTGTTTTGTTAATTCATCATTCATAACGTCTGATAGGGATGTATTGATAAAATTAAGAGCCAAGTATTGTCGATTATCTGAAATACTGTTTTCTCTGAATAACTCCTGGTAGTGTTGGTAAACATACTGTTTAGGAGTTTGATTTAAAGTTGAAAAGCCCAATAACGGTGAGTTGTAACCTCTTTTGACAATTGCGGACACTTGATAAATGCTAATTTTTTCTGATTCCATCATTGTTGATGGCTGAAACCGGGTTTGATAAGAAGCTAACCGACGATGTTCAGCTTCTAAAATTTTTGTTTTAGCTATCTTCAATTCGTCATCTACGATTTCTCCATCGGCTTGTTTTTCCATCAAATCGCTCAATTTTTGATACCATTTCTCTTTGTTCCTAGCATTTTGCTGATTAAATTCAAAGGATTTCGATTTGTAGAATTGACGTACTTTAGCTTTAAAATCATAGGCCCACCATTCTGCTAAACTATTCTGATATTTCCTCCGTTTTTTCAAATCATCATAAACTTTACTGAAATCGACCGAGTTTTGTTCAACTTTGAGCATTGCGTGGTTTATCTTCCAATAGCCTCTACCCATAACTGGCATAACTGCTGATCTTTGTATAGTGTAATTCATGATCACAGCGTGGTGATCCGAAAATGGTACCCCTACAACTTCATGTTTTCCAACTCGTTTAGCAAAATCACTATTCGTGTAGAACCGATCTAACCTAGAGCCTGAGTTACCTCTATGGAATGTATAACGTCTGGCAGACGACCCGAGATCTACGAGCTTGAGAGAGTTCACTACAATCTTTAATCCCTCACACAATGGTCCGTTTCCGCTTTTGAAGTCTCTCTCATCCAAGATACAATTAAAATCGCCACCCATTACAATTTGGGCGGAAGTTGCTCTCCCGATAAACGGAACAATTTTCTCTTTAAATAACTCCTCTCTTTCAGCTTTGTACTGAGAGCCAGAATGGCCATATACATTGATGATATTGATGTCTTCGTGTATAATTGATGTTATGCGACCAGAAGGATCCAACATAAGGTGTTCAAAATTTAAAGTTTTTCTGATTAAAATAGCTGTGCCAAGATTCGAATCACTTCTGTTAATAATAGCATGATGCGTTGGAATAAACGAAAAATTACAAAAGGCTACCTCCTGCAGAAGTATGATATCTAAATCATACTGATTTATGAAATCTCTGAGTAGATTCTTTTTCGAGCTGATTGTGATGGAGTTAATGTTGAGCGTACAAATTTTCCTTATGTAATTCATATTCCAAAGAAAGAGGAATCAAATTGGTAAATGAGCTGTCATCAACTTTGCTTGAAACAAAGTGGACACAATTCAGGAAGTCATCATAGAACATTGGTCTCATAAGAAACGGCAGCAGGAAAATTTCCAACAACTACTTACTACTTTTCCGTAGTCCTTTTTTCTCCATGGCGATGGAGCTATCAGCCATGAATTTAAGCACGTTCGTCGATGTTCGCTCGTTGCTCCTAGCAGCTTTCCGGCTTCGCGACTTCCTGGTGGTTTCCACTTCTGTAAATCCTTTTAACAGCTCCTCTTCGCTGTCCGTTGTAGATCTTCCATCAGAGACGTGTTTCCTCTTCGTTGTTTTGTCCGCATCATTCACCTCGGCGTCCATGGTACTATCCTCAGCAGCATCGATTCTCTCGGGGTTTTCCTCATCTTTCTCTTGGGTAGAGCAGCCTTGCTCTGGGGCACTCGCAGGTATCCCATTTCCTTCCTCCATAGGTTTTCCACTCAGTGACGAAACTCGGTTTCGTGGGGTGAGAGCAACCAAGTTCAGCTCTCCTTTCTCTCCAGCAGTAGCAGCGGTGGGTTTGCTCTTGAGAGCATCAGCATACGAGCTACCAGCACGTGGTACGCTAGTTTCCGGTTGGATGATAACTGTTGCTGACTTCCGCGGACAATCAGCTTTCAGGTGGCCATCTTGTTTGCACAAGAAGCATTTGTGTCGTAGGCCCTCATAATATACTCTTCCCCTGCGGTGTTGAAAGTATAAGGTGGCTGGAATTTCTTTTTTAATGACCATGTACACTCCTCGCACACCTGTATACATGTTCAATTCAAACTCAGCAGGGAATTTTTCGCGCACTGACCTTTTAATCACCCCATATTTTCCAAGGACGAGTGAAATTTCCAAATCGGACACTTCCGGCGGTAGATCGAACACCCTGACGTACCGCAGGCAACCTCCAGCAACCGACATCGTGGTCTCTACAGCAGTTCCATTTGAGTATTGGAACTGCTGCACCTCAGCGTTCTGAAGTAAAGCGTCCTTCATTGCAGCCTCCGTCGCAAACTTGATGCACATGCATCTTTCATCTGTGATACGATATGTGCTCTCCATCGCATTGACATCCGCGTTTAGCACCTTAACGAACCGCGCCATTTCAGCCAGTGATGGGGCAGCTGATTTTTCTGGGAAACTAAACACTAACGTGTTCTTCACAATTCCTTCCATTGTATTCCTTCACAATTCCAACCGCTAAACTATGCGGAAAAAAAACCAATGGCCGCTACAACGGCAAAGTTTAACTCAATAGGCTCAGTGATAGTCGAAAGCGTCCTCTCACTACGAAGTCTGAGTGTCAACTGTAATTAAACTTGAAAAAGAAATTTAATTTAATTTGAAAAAAAAAAAACGATTTCACCGATTTCCACGCGTTTTCCCTTGACCAAATTTTGACCGTATCACCCTTTAAATGAATGAAATTATGAAATCAAAGTTCATGTATGGAAAAATCGATCTACATTGTTTTTCCCGGTTTTTATTCGGAATTCCAGGTTTTTTCCCGGTTTTCCCGATCCCATTTTCAATTCCCGTTTTTTTCCCGATTTTCCCGGTTCGCTGGCCACCCTGGTCAGAAATAAAAAGTCGAAAGTGACAAAAAATTTTAAAATATCGAAAATCAGTACAAAATTTAGAAAATCTGTGAATTCTGTGAAAATTTTAAAAACTGTGTGATCTGTGACATACATTCTGTGATGAAATTTTGCTCATAATTCTGTGATAATACAGACTTTTTTGTGATTTCGGCAACCTTGCTTATTGCATCAGTTTACAGCCGAAGAAACTTTATTCAAGAATAATTGAAAAAAATTAAGACAGCTGAAAATTTGACAATTTTATTCAATATGGAACATAAATAAATTTCCATAAGGTCAAGCTGGGTTCAGTTTCTTGCAAAAATATTTCCGTTTCCGTTCCGTTCCAACGTACATACCTTTATGTTCGACTTTTAAGAAAAAACTGCTCTGATCCTTGAAACAAGAGTAACGACAAAATTTCGACATTGTAGTTCTTGGATTTTTCAAAATTCATGACATGAACAAATTGAACCAAAATTAAGCTTTCGTGTTATTCATTGTCCCCCAGAGAAACAACAAAGGGAATTAAATATGCAATATGTTTGTTCCAAAAAAAACACAAAAATTTCTACCCGCGTTCCTATGAACAGCAGCGACAGTAACTATTATCCTGGATGGAAGCAAAAGTAACGCTAAATCGGTCACGCCATGTCACAATGCAGCTGGCCATCGAGCCAGCCAAACAAAAAGGATAGAGTAGAATCGGGATGCTGTTTAATATTTGGCGCCAACAGCTTATCCTTGTTGCCCGTACCGAGAACAGAATTATTCAAAACAAATAACCTCATTTCCGGTTTCCGGCTTCCGGCTGCCGAGGGTCGACAAATTCGACAAACCCCTTTCATCAGCAACTTTCATCTGGACCAAGGGCGCGACGCTGCCGTTTTCGCAATCGGATGTGAATAGCAAAGCATAAGCTCACAACAAATTCGTGCTCCCTCGTGGAGTTTCTGGAAGGGTTTTTGGCTCGATACCGTCGAACGACCAGTTGAGTTGAGTCGGGTTGTTTGGTCGAATGCAGCACAGTTTTTCGGTCTTCCGGTGCCAAATACGGAAGCATGCTCGTCTTTTTTTAGGAAATTTTTCCCTTTCGCTTTAGAAATTTGTTCCTCAGATGGTGCAGGTAAAGTTTTGCCGAACTGAAATATGCACTTCAAACGGTTTCCACCCCAAAACATCGGCCAGTCGCCTGCAATGAATAGTGAAATTTTCCGAGAAAAGTTGTGCTTTTCTGGTGTCGTTTTCTGGAAAAAGGGACTGCCGCGTTTGGCCACCAATGTTTTCGATCTGCTGGGTTTAAAATGGCCCGGGATGCATTGCATGGCCACACCACATCCAATGAATGCAATGCAATGGCGGCAAAATATTTTCAAGCAATGGAAGTTTTGTGGTAAATTAAAAATGAAGCTGTTGTTGCCCGAAACGCTCGCTGCGGACCATTCCGTCAACTTTGATGAAATGGGGTTTCTTTTTACATTTCAGTTGAACAGGACGTGAGCTTCGATGTTTAGCATCCTGGTCACGATCGAAAGTAATTAGTTATGACTGCTGGTCATAAATATTGCAAAATTAAATTTCAAAGAAATAATAATGATAGCTTCTATATTCCTCCGGTTATATCCGGTAATATCGTTCTGCAATGGTATAATATGGATCATATTCGCAATAAATTGGTCTTGTCTACCATTATTTAAGGCTCCCATCCTCGCTCGAATCATGTCGGAGTAAAGAATCTAGACCACGTTTTTTAACCCATGCTTTGAGTCGCCTCTTATTGTGTTCGAGTACTTTGAATTTTTCAGATTCTCAATCTCTATTCGCATCGTGTCACTAAAGAAATTGAAAACAAAGTTGTTGAGGGTTTTCACAGAATAAGTGTTGAAATATGTCTGAGTGGTCAAATTTTCAGTGTTCATGGTATTTATAGACCACCAGCGTTCTCGTTTAACCTGTTTTGTGATGAAATTGAATCCTTATTAGCATCTGTTCCTGTTAACCATTCGAGTCTTATTGTTGGTGACTTTAATATCCCCGTGAATTTAGTTAATTTAAACACTGTGATGAAATATAAGTCAATTTTAGAATCTTTCGGTTATGCTTGCACAAATACTTTTCCAACAAGACCAAAAACAAAAAATATCCTTGACCACGTTATTTCGAAGCAGATTGACATCGACCGACTTAAAAACGATACTATTTTTACAGATGTAAGTGACCATTTACAAATTGTTACATCCCTAAAATTGTTATGTGATAAGAGGGAAACAATTCTGAAGAAAGAAATTATTGATCATTCCAAACTTAACGATTTGTTTCGAAATTATTTAAATAATATTCAACTACCAGAAAATGTTAATGATGGCCTACAGCACATTACAACAACTTACAACCGTTTTCTCTCAATGTCTACTAAAACACTCAATAAAAAGGTAAAACTAAAAGGCAATTATTGTCCATGGATGTCTCTAGACCTTTGGACACTGATTAGAATCAAAAATAACCATTTGAAACGTTGTAAACGACATCCCGATAATGTCCAACTCAAAGAAATGTTGAATCATATAAACAAAAAGTTAAACTTTAAAAAACAAGAATGCAAAAAACAATATTACGAGCGATTGTTAAACAACACTCCACATTCCAAGCTTTGGAGAAACGTGAATACACTCCTTGGTAAAAATAAAATCACCGCTCCAATAAATCTTTCTGATGAAGAAGGCGTAACAACAAACAATTCTGAGATTTGTGAAAAATTTAACAAACATTTTTCTACGATTGGGAAAAAACTAGCTAATGAAATCCCATCTGATCCCGGCAGTGATCCTTTGTCGCATATTAATAGTGTACAAAATACAATATTTTTACGTCCAGCTAGTGTCAACGAGGTTCGACTAGTAATTCTATCTCTTAAAAATAAAAAGAGTCGTGGACCTGATGGATTTCCTGTAGATGCGTTAAAAAATAACAACGAAATTTTCTCTGGTATACTCATGCAATATTTTAATCACATGTTAGAGACAGAAGTTTATCCGGATTGTCTTAAAGTTGCAAAAGTTATTCCCATTTTTAAGGCAGGTGATCCACATGACGTAAATAATTACCGTCCAATTTCAACCTTAAGTGTTTTTAGTAAAGTTTTTGAAAAACTTCTAATGAATAGAATTGAAAATTTTTTAAATCAGGAAAATATACTGTACAAATTGCAGTACGGTTTCAGACCTGGATCGAGTACGCTAATTGCTATCACAGAGTTAGTTGATTCTATTATTTCAAAAATTGATTCAAAGAATATCGTTGGTGCTTTGTTCTTGGATCTTAAAAAAGCCTTCGACACACTAAACCACGACATATTATTGTCCAAATTGAATGAATACGGAATAAGAGGTGCTGCTAACAACATCCTTCGCAGTTATTTATCGGAAAGGAAACAATTCGTAGCGATCGAAAATACTAGAAGCGATTTGAGAAACATTGATATTGGTGTACCCCAAGGAAGCAACATTGGTCCGTTACTTTTTCTTTTGTATGTAAACGATCTTTGTAATTTACCACTGAAAGGCACAGCTCGATTATTTGCTGATGATACAGCTATTTTTTATTCAGCTGCATCAACGAATGTTATAACTCAACAAATTGAAAATGATTTGAAGTTACTATCAAAATATTTTAAATGCAACTTGCTTTCTCTAAACTATACAAAAACCAAATATATGTTGTTTCGTTCTTCACATAAAAAAATACTGTCAAATAATGACCCAATTATGGATGGAATTGTTATTGAGAGAGTTCACTACTTCAAGTACCTAGGAATTTTCTTGGATGAAACACTTTCTTGGAGTTGTCACACAGAGAACCTAGTAAAAAAAATTTCTCCTCTTTGCGGTGTTTTGTGGAAATTAAGAAACTTAGTACCCCAACATGTTCTTTTAAAGTTTTACTATGCATTTATTCAGTCTCATCTAAACTATCTTATTTTGATATGGGGAAGAGCCTCCTTGTCACATCTTCAAAAACTTCAGACCCTACAGAATAGATGTTTGAAAAACATCTTCAGACTACCCCTGCTTTTTCCTACCCAACAGCTATACTCTCTGGGAACGCACAACATTCTTCCAATAACCGAACTCTGTAATTTGCAAACCGTTATATATGTTCATGATAATATACACTCGAGTAGCAATAACCAAAACCTTAATTTTACTACGGGATTAAGAACCCACAATACCCGTTAAAATAATTACTTGCAACGATGCCGATCCATGACATCTTTAGGGCAAAAAAGAATTTCTTTTATAGGACCTACAATATACAACGCTTTACCTACTGAAATAAAGACCATCAACAACCGTTCCATGTTTAAAGTCAAAGTAGTACAGTTATTAAAAGAAAAATTGAATCGTTAAAAAAGTCGATCAACAACCAGTTTTTTTAAATCAAATTTTGTTTGTTTTTGTAGCATCGTAGTTTTCTTTTGTCGTATTTTTAACTATTAATAAGTAAACTTAAGTAAATGTAGCATAATATTTGATTAGTTAACATTATTAAAAAAAAGAAATGGATCTCTTTAAAGGAAATTTTCTTCCATTGAGATCCTTATCGTAATATTGTTTAATTATAGCATACATTTCCTCGCAGTAAATAATAAACTTTTGTGTTCTCAGCATGATTAAAATTTTGTTCGCGTTGAAATTTCTTTGTTTTGCTGCCAGACGTGCTGAGAACAGTAGCGTCCATTACCAGGGGGCTCAATTGAGCCTCTTGGTGTGGGGGAGTGTGGTGGGCCGCTACATTATAAAAAAAAAAAAAAACTGCCTGCCTACTGATATCGAAAACGATATTAAACGCACCCAATCTCAATTGACAGTTCGACGATGAAAAGATCAGTTCGTACCTACGTAGATGAGAGTGGAAGTAAGTTAGGCTATTCAGGCGGGAAAGCAAAAGAATTTTTTTTTGTTTCTTTTTTCTCAGGGATTTAAAAAAAAAAGAAGATAAACAAAAGCAAGAACACAAGAACACAAGAACACAAGAAGAAAATCGCGCTTAGTGTAAAAGTTGCATCAGCAAAGATCCTACTTTAAGTTGAATGTAACTTAAACTAGTGGTACAGAAATGATAATAGTGTAATCGCTCGAGTGAAAGTAGCCGATTGAAATTGCTGATAAATCAACATATCTAAACAGTAAACGATATATTAACATGAAATTGCATAATTCACTATGTTTTATGCAAAATAATTTGTGATGTTTAAAATTTTGCCAAAATTTTATCTTTGACGTTTGCAAATCATTAGTTTTTACCATTTTCAATCTAAATATACAAAAATATGGCAATTGGAACTGAAATATTGCTCAACAGACAAATAAGTGCATTTAGTCCACCTGGTCTCGGAAATCGGCTATTTTCTGTACTTTGTAACAATCCCTTATGTTACAGCCCGCTCAGTCACAAGGACTCTTCAAAAAGACACCCAGGGTCGACTCACTACCTACCTACCTAAGGGTCCAGCGCCGATTGACCGGCGCATGGGGCTGAGATAAAAGATTTCCACTGCTGGCGATCCGGAGCCAGCGTCTTCACTTGCTGCCAGCCAAGGTTCTCGTCAACTGTGCGGATTTCAGCGGCTAGACTACGCCGCCACGTGCTTTTGGGCCTGCCTCTTCTTCGATGCCCATCTGGATTCCAGTCAAGCGCCTCTCTGCAAATCTCGTTTTCATCTCTTCGCAGCGTGTGCCCAATCCATCTCCACTTACGTTCCCGAATCCAGATTTTTAGCGCCTTTTGATGACACCGGCGATGAAGTTCAACGTATGAGATCCAGTTGCCAGATGTTTCGGAGACTCGCAAACGCAAATCGGGCTTTTCTGATCCGGGTTTCGATGTCCTTCTTGGTACCACCATCAGGCGTAATCTGGCTACCAAGATATTGGAAGCACTCCACTGTCTCAACCTGTTGTCCAGCTACCACGAAATTGGAACGATTTTCTGTATTGGTTTCCATCGACTTGGTCTTTCCAACATTGATTTTGAGACCTGCTGTCTTGGAGCTTTCGGTGAGGTCGTCGAGTTTGCTCTGCATGTCTTGTTGTGTTTGGGCGAGCAAAGCAATATCGTCTGCCAGGTCAAGGTCGTTCAGTTGCTCCATGGTTGAAGGATTCCACGGCAATCCTCGGTTTGGTCTACAGTCAATCGATCCAGTCAAGATCTCATCCATTACGATGAGAAAAAGCAGCGGTGATAAGATACATCCTTGTCTCACTCCAGCAGTTACCGGGATTGGTTCGGACAAGACACCATCGTGCAAGACCTTGCACGAAAATGCCTCGTACTGTGCTTCGATGAGATGGACTAGTTTCTCTGGGACACCTCGTCGTCTAAGAGCAGCCCAGATGTTTTCGTGGTTCAGTCGGTCAAATGCTTTTTCGAAATCAACTAAAACCAGCAGAAGGGAGTCCTGGAATTCGTTGATTTGTTCCAGTATGATTCGTAGCGTTGTGATGTGGTCCACACATGATCGTCCGGATCGGAATCCAGCTTGTTGCCGTCGGAGTGTAGCGTCGATTTTCTCCTGGATCCTGTTCAGGATCACTTTGCAGAGTACTTTGAGAGTTGTACAGATCAAAGTTATGCCACGCCAGTTACCGCACTCTGTTAGGTCTCCTTTCTTTGGGACCTTAACGAGAATACCCTGCATCCAGTCGGCCGGGAATGTTGCAGTATCCCAAATGTCAGCAAAAAGACGGTGCAACATTTGTGCTGACAAGTCAGGGTCGGCTTTGAGCATTTCAGCAGGAATGCAATCGATTCCAGGCGCTTTGTTGGATTTCATGCCCTTGATTGCCCGTTTCTATTTCAGCCAGCGAGGGCGCTTCCGAGTTGACGCCATTAATGCGACTTACTGTGGGTGCCTCGAGTTGCGGGTTCTGTTGGACATTGATATTTGTAACTCGGAAAAGTTGATCAAAATGCTCAGTCCAACGCTTGAGCTGATCTGTTCGATCTGTCAGCAGCTGACCTGTTCGGTTTTTCAGCGGCATTCTTGCATTAGTCCTTGCACCACTAAGGCGGCGAGAAATATCATATAATAATCGGATATCTGCAATGGCGGCGGCTCTTTCTCCCTCTTCGGCTAGGGAGTTTGTCCAGGCTCTCTTGTCTCGTCTACAAGCTTGTTTAACTGCCCTTTTCCAGCTCCGCATATCGTAAGCGGGCGGCTGCTTTGGCTGACCCGGTACATGCCTGCTCAATTCCGACTTTCGCCTTTCTCCGATCATCGATCATCCTCCAGGTTTCATCCGACAACCATTCACTTCGTCTTCCACAAACTTTACCGAGAGTACCATGGCTTGTCGTGATAAAAGCATTCTTGATTCCACTCCACTGTTCTTCGACTGTTCCGTCTATCGGCAGCTCCGAGGCTCGGGATTCTAGCTGTTCAACGTATGCCCTTTTCACTTCTGGATTCTCCAACCGGCGGACGTCGTATCGACACCCGACTTTCTCCTCGCGCCGTTGGACACGCGCAACTCTCAGTCGTATCTCGCCAAGGACGAGGTGATGGTCAGATGCAATGTCTGCGCTTCGTTTGTTGCGGACATCAAGAAGGCTCCTTCTCCATTTTCGACTGATGCAAATGTGGTCAATTTGATTTTCTGTTCGACCATCTCGGGATACCCAAGTGACCTTATGTGCTGGTCGATGGGCGAAGAGCGATCCACCGATCAAAGTCCTGATTATCGGAGCCAATCTTTGCGTTGAAGTCGCCTAAGTGGATTTGAATGTCACCCTTTGGAATTCTCTCAACCACGCTGTTCAATTGACTGTAAAACTGCTCGTTCTGAATCTGGCTACGATTATTCTTTCGTTTATCGGTTCCCATCTTATGAGGGCCGCATGGGCCTGCGGGCTTAACAGGAAACTGTTCAGTCCGACAAGCGGACTGAGAAGAGAGCGGGAGGAGAAGAACGCGGTTGTCGTCGAACTGGAAACCAACTCCTCGTTCCAGAGTAGCATGTTCTCCTGGTATGCCAGAGTAAAGCAGTACTTGCCCGGACTGTGTCTTGTGTTCCCCAGTGTTAGGCCAACGGACTTCGCTCAGTCCCAATATCTCTAGCTTGATGCGGCTAGCTTCTCTAGCAAGTTGAGCCAGCTTTCCTGGCTGGGCAAAGGTCAAAACATTCCAAGTTCCAATTCTAGTCCGTGTTTTCATGCTAAAAGTCGTTGCCAAAGTTCCAATTCGGTTTTTCTTCTCTCAGTTTCTGTAACAATACAAGATATCAGGAGCAGTAGGTTGTTAGCCTAAAGTCCCTATCCCGCGATTGGGCTGCCATCTTGGACTTAGCTGGCGGGAGCCGCATTTCATTAATTCAGCCGCTTGCTGCGAGACAGACGCTGTTTGAGCCTCCCCTGACCTGGAGAACAGACACTCGGTTGTTGTTGCACGCCGCTCCTAACCTGGGGAACAGACGCGTGCGGCCACCTTCTCAGTCTTCATGCGACCAAAGCATCCACCGGGGTTGGGTACCCGATCTACACTTAGGTTACTCGCATCCCAGCCGGTACCACGGGGAGGTAGAGATAGGAGTTGTGAATAAGAGGTGATATGACCACTATGGGGTCTCGTGTTGCACATTATCCACCATTCCTGGGAATCATGGAATGCCCCGGGATCCAGCACAGGGTAATACTTTTCTGGATAGCGAGTTCGGAAAAGGTTATAATCCAGGGGTGTCTTGTGTTACCTGCTGACCCGGCGCTAAGCACGCTAGCAGAGTCCGAGAAGATGACGGAACCAGATGAAGGGCATAAATCTTCGGCGGTTTTTAAGAGAGCAAAGGCTTGTACTCGGTAATCGTTCATTGCTTGATTCGGAGCCATCAGTGTAGAATTTTGGCATGTCCAAAACCCCTCACTCAAATTTGGCAGCGATTCCATCGCCTATTGACGACCTTACTACGGTGCGATGTTTTGAAAGCAAACACGTGTCAACTATCGGAATTGGCGTGTTATATTTGCTGAGTCTAGATTCTGGACGAGGTGCAATATCCAGAAGAGATGTTTGGTACTCTTCAAGAGCATTTCAGCCCGTCGGATCATGGGAATTTCGGGATGTCTAATGTACGACAGCCACCTTATTGCTTTGATAGCGAGGTTTTTGGTGAGGATGAGTTCAAAAGGAGCTTGCCCACTCTCAGCCATCAGTGATATACTATTGGGCTGCTCCTAAAGGCACCGCTGATTATTCGATTTACTTCATTGTACATTGGTTTCCAGTGTTTGGAGATGCGATCATCTCCTCTGCTGATCAATCCTAGACCGTGAAGCATTGTGGGTAATACCCATCCGTGCATGAACAGAAATAACGATTGGCGAGACCCAGCTCCTCTGACGCTGCATACTTTTCTGAGGATGTTAAGTTTGAGGGAAGTGGATTTGCGAACTCGGATAGCATGGTTGATGAGATTTAATCGGTCATCTATCCAGACTCCTAGGATGCGAGCTGAGTGTACGAGGGGGAACTGAGTCTCGTTCATGGTTATTGCATTGGTGGGAGCTTACTCAGCTTTCTTTACTTTGATTTA